>NC_060119.1:60985555-61248055 GCF_021461395.2 Schistocerca americana
TGCTGTTAATCATGGTGCACTCACCTCCGAGAAGTTGGCCAGAGGTGATATAAAACCCATGTCCTGGTTCTCTTAACAGTCTGTCCTTTGCATACTTCTATGATTATATCCCTTTTTCATCCTGCTCAGTATGAGTCCCGTGTAGGTGCGCAATATTCTAATGTGGCTCATGTAACTATTTTGTAAGCAGTCTCCTTTTTAGATTGATAGCATTTTACCAGTATCTTAGGAATAAACTAATGTCTGCCACTGGATTTACGTAAGATTGACTCAGGTATTTGTATGAATTGACTTATCCAATTAGGATTCGTTCATATTATAGTCATGTGAACTACTTATTGTTTTGCAAAGTGCACAATTTTACATTTCTGAACTTTTGAAGCAAGTTGGCAATCTTTGCACAACTTTGAAATATCATCCAAGTCAGACTGGAAAATTTTCACTTCTTTCATATGTTGTTGTTGTTGTTGTTGTTGTCTTCAGTCCATAGACTGGTTTGATGCAGCTTTCCATGTTACTCTATCCTGTGCAAGCTTCTTCATCTCTAAGTACCTACTGCAACCTACATCCTTCTGAATCTGCGTAGTATATTCCTGTCTTGGTCTCCCTCTACGATTTTTATCCTCTATGCTGCCCTCCAATACTAAATTGGTGATCCCTTGATGCCTCAGAACATGTCCTACCAACTGATCCTTTCTTCGAGTCAAGTTGTGCCACAAATTCCTCTTCTGCCTAATTATGTTCAGTGCCTCCTCATTAGTTATGTGATCTTACCATCTAATCTTCAGCATTCTTCTGTAGCACCACATTTCAAAAGCTTCAATTCTCTTCTTGTCTAAACTATTTATCATCCATGTTTCTCTTCCATACATGGCAACACTCATACAAATACTTTCAGAAAAGACTTCCTGACATCTAAATCTATACTCAGTATTAACAAATTTCTCTTCTTCAGAAACTCTTTCCTTGCCATTGCCAGTTTATATTTTATATCCTCTCTGCCTCGACCATCATCAGTTAATTTGCTCCCCAGATAGCAAAGCTTATGTACTACTTTAAGTGTCTCATTTCCTAATGTAATTCCCTTTGCATCATCTGATTTAATTCAACTACATTCCATTATCCTCGTTTTGTTTTCGTTGATGTTCACCTTATAGCCTTCTTTGAAGACACTGTCAATTCCATTTCACTGCACATCCAGGTCCTTCGCTGTCTCTGACAAAATTACAATGTAATCGGCAAACTTCAAAGTTTTTATTTCTTGTCCATGGACTTTAATTCCTCTTCCAAATTTTTCTTCTGTTTCCCTTACTGCTTGCTCAGTATACAGATTGAATAACATCGGCGATAGGCTACAACACTGTCTCACTCCCTTCCCAACCACTGCTTCCCTTTCGTGCCCCTTGACTCTTGTAACTGCCATCTGGTTTCTGTACAAATTGTAAATAGTTTTTTTCTCCCTGTATTTGACCCCTGCCACCTTCAGAATTTGAAAGTGGGTATTCCAGTCAACACTTTCAAAATCTTTGTCTAAGTCTACAATTGCTAGAAGTGTGGGTTTTGTTTTTCCTTAATCTATCTTCTAAGATAAGTCATAGGATTAGTATTGCCTTATGTGTTCCAACATTTCTACGGAATCCAAACTGATCTTCCCCAAGGTTGGCTTCTACCAGGTTTTCCTCCACATCTCGGATGAGACCCCCCGGCAAGCAGACAGAATTAACACTGGCCTTCTTCCCCGACCTTTCTGCTATTTCTCTAAGGGGCTCCATCACCCGCCTAATGTTGGGGCTACCAATCACTAATAAACCCCTCACCCCATGTGCCTGCTCGAACCTTGCTGAAGGAGTGGCCACATGTTCACCAACAGGCAGAGCGGGCGATGCCACACGGCCAGCCTCCACATTGACCCTCCGCCTCGTGCGCCACGAATGCCGCTGAACCCGCCACTCCCCTTGGGGAGAGGGTGGCCCAACCGTGCCCGGTACCCGCAAAGATGTCTCGACAGCAGGGACAGTGGGTGAAGCATGTAACACCTCGGGTGTACCATGCGATGCACCAGACTCCCCATTGCCGATACACTCCGAGGCAGCAGCCTGAAGACGGCTGACCTCGGCCATTAACACGTTCAGCTGTTTGCGAATAGTGGCCAACTTCTCCTGCGTCCGTACACAGCAGTCACACATCCTATTCATCCTACCTATGTTTCTGTTGCATTTTAACTCACTCTATCGGACTATACAGTTTACTGTGGAATTGGAGAAAGGTGGCAGCTTACCATTCCCGGATGACATTGTTGGAAGAAAAACGTACTGAATGCTGGGACATAGTGTCTACTCCAAACCATCTAACACAGAGTTACTTGCAGGCAAAAAGTGTCATCGCCCTGCACAATGTGGACATGTCTTATGCTTCCTGGTACATAGAGCATAAATTGTCTCAGATCCCGACAGACTGCCAAGTGAGCTGCAACACCCAAGAGCAGTGTTCCAACAGAATGGTTTTTCTGATAAACAAATATGCAATGTGTTCCAAGCAAATGTATGGATGTAAATGAAGATGCTGAGGCACCCACTGCAATTGCTTTCTTGCTGTATTTTGGCAGCATGTCTTCAATCGTGGAAAGAATCCTTAAAGAGGCACATCAAGTGTAGTTTTTGTCTATCAGCAAAACTGAGGAATTGATTGTTTTTGGTCAGAGTTGATATTGGTTTTAGAAATCACCGCATATATAGGATCCCACGCCAGTGTAGGAAATCTTATACAGGGCAGATGTGTCGCACCATACAAGAACATTGCGTTGAACACCAGTGATATACACATCTGGACCAACCTGATAAATCAGTTACAGCGGAGCATTGCCTGAATAAAGAACATTATGTGTTTTTCAAGAAGACAGGTTTTATTGTCAGCATCATCATTCTGGGATTATGTGGTACTGGCTGCCATTAATTGAAAAGAGAAGGAACCAGATCCTCTGAGTGTGTCTGGCAGCACATTTATCCCCTGGTGCATACATGGAAGCCCTCTCTTCAGCTCTTAGTAGGAGTCACTATGAATGCTGCTTCCATCCAGCTGTTGCCGCCTTCCCATGCGTGCGTAATTCCTACTTCTGGCCAGATGAATCTCAATGACAATGTGTAATTATCACCTGTCACATCCTGTAGCAGTGACGAAAGCATCTACTACCAATAGAAGATGTCGAACAGTTGTGTTGATGAGATATTCTTGTACTCGGACTATGTGACAAACCCAAGAATTTTTTTTGGAGTAAAACAGAATTAAAAGTTCATTTAAAGCTTATTTATTGTCACTAAACACTTTAATGATAGTCACTGTGCCAACAAGAAGTTTAATTATTATTGCAAAAGAGATCAAAAATCTGCAAAGACTTATAAGAGTCTACTCTATTTACACAAGAGGCAATTTATAAAGTATGTGTGGGTTAGTAATAAGCTTTTAATTTTCACATAAAATATGAAGTTGGTTAATTAATTTTTGTTCATTTACAGGTTCATGTGTGTGGTCCTGGTGTATATTGAATAGCCCCCACCACAGTACTGTATCATGCCACTAGAGAAGCCAAAAAAAAAAAAAAAAAAAATACAAAACAAAATTGTTCAGGCTACTGATGAAGTTAAGTATTGTGAGGTAATTTGTTTTCAGCAACAGAAGAAAATGTTCAGCTGTATCAGGAGGATCCAGTTGACTTCTTTAACTGTCTGAATTTTTCCTGACACAGCAGCCCATTTTCCATTGCTGTCGAAAAAGATTACGTTACATTACATTATGTTACCACATGATGCTGTAAAAGGCAGACTGCCAATTGCTAGTAAAACATTTCCAAAAAAGACGAATTTGTTAAGATCTATTACAAAACTAAGTGTTAGGAATTCTTTTTTGAAGATATTTGTCGGGAATGTAGCTGTTTATAGAACTGAAACATGCATAAGAAGCATTTCAGACACAAAGAAGACAGAAGCTTTTGAAATGTGGTTCTGTGCAAGAATGCTGAAGATTAGATGAGTAGATCAAAAAACAAATGAGGAGGCACTGAATCGAATGGGGGGAAAAAGGAGGTTAGCATCACAACTTGACTAAAATTATGGGATTGGTTGATAGGACACATCATGAGGCATCAAGAAATTGTCAGTTTGTAATTGAAGGAAGTGTGGGGAATAAAATCTGTGAAGATGACGACTACTACTACTACTGCTGCTGCTGCTGCAACTACTGTGTTTTATCAAAGAGTTGTGCAAGTTTGCTTTAGCTCCTCTAGAGGTGTGCTATGGTACTGTGGCGGTACTGCTGACATACAATTACAAACAAATAATTGAGAAGGGAAAGTAGTCACCAGTCACTCGCAGTTCAGTCTACACTTTATTGCAGATCTATATTTCAGCTGCAGTATAGCTATCATCAGTGTGTATGAAGTGCATCATGTAGACTCAATAGTTTTGTAAGCTGAGTCTGCATGACTTGCTTCATATACACTGATGATAGCTATACTGTACTTGAAATTTAGATGTGCAATAAAGTACAGATTGAATTGCGACTGATTGCTGACTTTCTTCCTGTTTGAATTGCATCACAGTCACTGTGCACAACAGTTTCGCTGGAATACAGTCGATGAAACCAATGATTAATTAATAATTGTACTTTTTTGAGATGATAATAAGACTGTTATGACCGCTCCTCATACATGTTACCAAATTCGTGGAACTTCCTACAACTGACTCTACGTGACCGTGGAACATTACTTATTGGAGGCCAACTGGAGACCGTATGCAATGATTGTATTCTACTATTGCTCAGTGGTGAGTGACTGTAGCATTGTTTATGATGCTCACTTTAAGAAATTAAGGAAGGGTTTTACATAATATTAAAATAGACAGCAAGTAACAAAAATGGGCATTGTGTTGTCATCATCATTGATGCACAAGTCACCAAAAAGACTTGCACTATGTCACTGAACAACCCCAGATGGGGTCATCCAACAAGTAATGCCTTACAATCATTTCATTTCACAATATAAAATACAAAAATTGGGAGCAGTACTTTTACATCTCTGACAGTGAAGTTACTTCATTTCCCTATTGACTGTATATTCTTAAAATGACATTAATATTAAGTTATATTTTCTGAGGAGAATTTCAGGCACATATGTTTCTGCTGTGTAGCCTACTACCACTCTCAAAGGATATTCTAGACTCCAAAATTTTATGTTTCAGATGTTTTATTAACTGAAATGTTTTCCTGCTAAAAGTATGCATTTTTGGGTGCAAAGCAATTAGGGCTACAAGATATTCCAGTATATCTTTGATAGGTTTGCATTCTAAAATTTGAATTATTATGCAACAGAATTTTTCAGTAGTACAACCAAGGCCTGCACCATGTCATTCATTGTTGAGATAAATGTTCCACACTGGAGAATGAATACATAGAGGAGCAGTAACAGCAGAACACAACTTGAGTTTCTCTAGTTGATAATTAAAACTTTCTGACTATTCCTCTTGCATTCCTTATTTATGTATCACATGGACGTACATATAAAACATACACAATGGAGTACAAAAGGAATGTGCAAGACCTCTGGTTGCAACATGTACACAACTGCCAAGATGGTGCACCGTGTATATTTGAATGCAAGAACAGGGTGGGTAAAAGTACACAAATGGAATCTGAACCAGATTTCATATCTCTCCCAGCTATAGTGACTTGTTTTCCTTGACAAAACTTTGATGTGACCTGTTGTTCTTTCAAATTTGTTGCTGAGATTTCAAGGTAGTCAAGTACTTGAAAGCCAATCAAAATTATGTTTCCATCCTTACCTAATAAAAGCTCTCTCCTGTCATAATATTGTTTTCTCTTATATTTGTTATTAAGCGAAAAATTGTTGTAAGTTTTCCCTGTAGTTTAATTCAAAGTACTGAGTAAGAAAACTCAAACATACTGTTAGAGACACATAAGGAATGCTTGCTTACCAGTAGTTGAAAGGAGTGGTGTTAGAGCAGGGATGATGCACAGAAGTAGAAGGGGAGAGGGGGAATAGTACTAAAGTTGTTCTTTGATTAGGTAAGTGAGAGAGAGAGAGAGAGAGAGAGAGAGAGAGAGCTAAGAAACCTTGATGAAAACCATAAAAGTGCAGGATTAAAAGAAGATAACTTCACACACTAGATGTGGCCAGAGACATGATGCGGGAAAAGGATCAGAAATGTCATTGCATTAGTTACTTGGATTTATGGTATAGTGTATGGAAAATGCGTTGTAGGCAGTATGTTGCTCAGAGATGAATGCTAACTTTCAAAGAAATAATTTTCAGACGGATATTGTTGTGTCAGCTGCTGTGGGTGTCGGAACTGACACAAACAAGGAAGGAGAGAAGTTACATTGACTGGTGGCAAGAATCCAGGTCATCTGTACGTTAAACTTTCAGATTGTTACAATACTTCAACTTTAAAAAGAAAATAAATAAAACTTAACTTGAGGTATGTGCTTTTGTGCCTCCTATGTACAGTTACTTATACAGTCTATTACTACTTGTAGAACGCAGGCTAAGTATCTTTTTCCTAATACTCAGTGCTGATGGTCTCAATGTCTGCAACCAAACTGGGCCAAACAGTGATGGGCGGCTGGTTAAATCAGCGTTGATAGGAGGTGCTGAACTCTGTCTTCCTAGAGGTATGATGCTGCCCCCTTTTCTGGTGGCATGCAGGTTAGTGCATTTTTGATGTTGTTTCACGGTGCTGTACTGGTCGGTGTGCAGTCAATGCTTTAGGACTGCACCTTCTTCCCCTCCAAAATGTCGCAGTGTTGTTGTGTAGGGAGCCATTTACGACAACAGGCGGGAAGGCAGGAAGCTGGGTGGCATGAGGAGAAGGGAGCCACAACTCGGACCGACACTGAGCCCCCGGCTGCTCCCCCACATCCGTCCCGTGCTCCGAGGGGAATGTCAGTTGGTAACCCCTGAAAGGGTGCCCAGCCTCTTCCCCAGATAGTCCGATGAAAAATGGAGAGGATGGTGATGATAATGGCAATGCATCCACAGCAGTTGCCGGAATGAGTGCTGGGAAGTTGAGCTGCTGTAATGGTAAAGGCGATGGGTTCAGCTTCATCGGTTCCACAGGTCGTGCAGAAGAGGCACCTGAGGGCGGCCGTGCTGGCCTCGAGATCCCAGTAGGATGCAAAACTGTGGACAGAAAATCTGCAGAAGAATCTTTCAAGCGACAAACATGAATCTGGTTCTGATGACAGAGCAGCAACCCAGCAGGACCTTGAATTAAATACAAGCAAGCACCCAAATTTCGAAGAATCATTCTCTCTCCCATCATCTGGTGAATAGTACTACGGGATGTAGTTGAGTTAATGACCACTGCAAATGGATATATGCTAAAAGAGTCTATAACAATAAGTCAACAAGTGTTCCCGAAGGGACCAGCAATGGTAATATGCACTTATTGCCACGTTTGCGGCTGCACTGGTGGATTCTCAGCAGAAGCATGACACTGTGACATCATTTGTTCAATGTGAGTGTCCATGTCCGGCCAAGTACAGTGCTGGCACACTAAGTATTTTCTGCATGCTGTTCCCCAATGTCCTTGGTGAGCCATTGCAACACATCTCTGTGCAACTCTTTAGGACTAAGCACGCGTGATTGTCCAGTCATTCTGAAACATTTTAGGAATAAGCACGCCCCGATTGTCCAGAGCCATTTCGCAATAAAATCACACTTTGCTGGATGGAGAGGCTATGCCGACGAGCAAAATATCGATGCACAGGGGAATTCTGAATGTTTTGCACTGAATGAGGCCAAGCAGAACAGATGTGGTGCACAAAATGTTCAAGTCACAGTCTGCTTCTATGCCTTGTGCAATTTTCCTATAGTTCAGTGAAAAAGTCTGTAAAAGCTCAGGTTCTTGCACATCGATCTGACAACAAGATGTGGCAGTAGCATCGAATTCAGAACTGGACCTACAAGAAGGCAACAAAGGGTGTCAGCATTTGCATGCCGGTACAATATTTCATAGTGATACTGTGACAGTAACAATGCCAAATGTTGCAGCTGAGCCTTGTGTGGCGGAACTGGTTTGGCCGGATGAAACAAAGACTGAATTGGCTTATGATCCGACACTAGGTAAAACTTCTGACCACCAGATAATGGTGAAAACTTTGTCATGCTATAGACAATAGTGAGTGCTTCCTTCTCGAATAGTTACATTGAGTCTTGGCAATAATTTGGGAGCGAAAGCAATCGGTCTGTCCAGTGAAACAAATTTGTGTGAGAGTACAGCTCTGATTACTGTGAGAGTACATACGAATAAGTATCCACTGTGAAAACGATAGACATAGCTTGATCGAAATGAACAAGGCATTTATCAGTCAAGGTATTCCCGACACCATTTGATCCAAACAAAAGGCACATTGTTCCAGTGCAACCAATGCAATGGAGCCCCGATCTGGGCTGCATTGGGTATAAATCGGATATAACATTTCAACTTTCCGAGAACTAACTGCAATCCCGTTTTGTGTCCCGGGTGGCCAGCAAATGTGATTGAAGGGGATGATCACCTTGGCTATGAAGAACATGGCCTAAATACTGTATTTCAGGCTGAATAAGGGCACCTTCAAACCTGCAGCTGAAAACACATGAAAAAGCAGATGAATGTTACTGATATTTTCTTGTGGTGCATGTCCTGACACTATAATATCGTACGAATAATTTGAACATAATGGAATTTTTGCAGTAAGCTGTTCTAAGTACTAGTGCTGTATGGCGAGCACTCTCAAAGGGTAAGCGCAAAAATTTGAGCAACCCTAAATGTGTGTTGACCACAAACACTTTCCAAGACTCCTCATCCAGCAGAATTTGGGAATACACATTGCATGAGTCAGTTTTTCAAAGATAGTGGACTGCACCAAGCCTGTCCATTAATTCCTCAGGACGAGGGAACAGGTAAGTATCAATTATTGTTTGTGGATTCATGGCGGATTTAAAGTCAACACAACGATGAAGTCTTCCAGGAGGCTTTGGTAAAATCACTAAGGGAGCAACCCATTGACTGGCTTGGAGAGGAGCAATAGCACCATTTTCTTGTCATTCTTGAAGTTTACTTGTAACTTTGTCTCTAAGTGTGTGAGGTGCAGGCCGCACCTGAAAAACCTTAAGTTGCGCATTGTCCTTCACTGTAACACGCACCACAATTGAATGAGTATTGACAGAGGCACTGAACTCTGTCCACCTGGAGGTGTGGCACTGCCTGCTCTTCCCATTGGTGCGTGAGTCGGCACCTTCTTGATGCCATTTTGCAGTGTGGCAATGGTCGGTATGTTGTTGATGCTTTAGGACTGCACAGAAATCAAGAGTAAAAATAGGGTAACAAAATGTTAGGAAAGGGGGAATGAATAAATAAAATTTCACAAGGGGCATCAAAAGAGAATATAAATGAAGGTGGAGAATGCAAAATCTAAATGAAATAGGATTGAAGGACAGTGAGAAGTATGGGGCTAGAAAAATTAATCATAAATTAACTACAATTAAATTGATGAGATATGTGTACATGTGGGAGATCCTATTATTATCTCTGTAGTTTGGAACCGTATTTTCCAGGATGCATTGATCTCTCCTGCAAACACCTGTGCTTACTACTTTGAACACAGGCACTGCCTCTCATATTTTTACTTATCTGCCATACAGATTGCTTTAGCTGATTTCATCTACTTTCTCTCTCTCTTTCTCTCTCTCTTCTCTTCTCTTTCAGGGGTTTCCCTTTCTTCTGTGTTCACATACTGCTTTCTCTCTGATTTCTGTTAACACCTTTGTATATTGTATAGAATATGGGTGGTATTACTGGTTGTTTCTTTGTATTGCTTTTAGATACAATCACAGTAACATTCTTTTTATTATGGCTAGTTTTGGTCACATCTTTTATTGTTGTAATTTTCTTCTCCTCCTTATATTCATTCCTCGATATACTGGTTTCCTGCAGCTATTGTGAGTATTTTTACCCTTGGCTATTAGATCGATGCTAAGTCTAACAACTCTTCAGTACCTTTCATATGTCCTTTAGGGCTGGTTTGGAGCTTAACAACTTACCTTTCCCCCCCTCCCCCCCTCCCAGTCTCCTTCTTCCACCAAAGGAAGAAGGAAATTTTAAATGCTAGAAATTCAATCTTTTTTTTTTTCTTCTCCTTTTGTTGTACGTTATCAATCAGACTCCAGTTATTCCTTTACTAACTGTTGGCAAGCAGATGTCCATCCTTTTTCATGTATAGTTTCTCTATTTGGTATTTTAGTGAAAAATAAGTGTTGCCGCTGTTGAGTGAAATTATAGGAGTAGCATTGACAGTGGGGCAAAGCAGTTGCAATTGATTGAGACTCAGCTTTTAGAATGTAGTGTTATAAAGTTAAAACTGATAGCAGGTAGAATAAGAGGCTACTTTTACTGTCAACAGAAAAGACCTGAATAAACTGACTGGCAGGAGTGAAATTAAAAGCAGATTTTTGCAGCTGAGATTACAAGGATAAGTACAATGTTTCTTGCCTTCCAGAACACTGTTGATGTTCTTCTTTACTATTATGTAAAGAAAAGATAGTTATTTTCAGAAATCTCTTCATGATTTCTGCTCAGATACAACCCAGTATGTTTCCAAGGTACACAAATATTAGCAAGACATGTGTAACATTGTTGGTGATTTATGGAACTGTTTCTGGGTTACTGCTGTCTACATAATTGACTTTGTAGTTAGTTATAATAACTCTTTAAAATATTTCTCATGTTGGCTATTTTCTGCAGAAAAACAGTATCCCAAGTTTTAAAAAAAGCTGTGTCTATGCTATAGTTAATAACTGATTTTAAATACAGAAAACACTATATGGTATGTAAAATCTGACCCCCTGTCATATCCTCATAAAGCATACTTACGTATTCTGTTTATGTGTATATTGTGAGCCATTAATTTTCATTGTATTACAGTAACAATTGATATACCATTGTGAGATGATCCTTGGATGAACAAATAAATAAATAAATAAATAAGCAGAAAATAAGTCTCTGTATCATTTAAAAATAAATAATGTAAAAATAACTATTCTGAAATATTGAACAGGAATCTTGGTAGCATGAAACTGTAGTAACCCAGATCTGAAATGGCAGTCATTATGAGAATTTTGTAGAGGTGTAACTTATTAATGGAAGAAGCAACACATGAGTGACTTGCACATCCAGTTCTTGCGTACTGCTCACCTGTGTGTGCATGATTACTGAGTTAAAGGGGATTATATGGACGGCAGTGTCTGCTAGGAGCCCAAATTCGAACAAATTCCATGGAAAGAATAAATGTCTGAAATTAAAAAAAAGACAAGAAAAACATCTTGAGGTTTGTCGATTTCTTTCCAGGTGTCTGCAGCATGGCCGTGCAAGTACGGCCTCCTACTTGAACGAGCAACAAATGTTTCAGCACCTCATTTTGATTATGAATTTGATGAAAATCCACCTACAATTTTTTCATTATCACACCCTTTAGATGATGTTACCCCGGTAGTATCAAAACATGGTAAGTCATTTTACCTTTATTTCATTTTTTTATTTTTTTATTTTCTGTTTTATTTAAATTTGTCATGTGGTCTGCTGTCACTTTTGAGTTATTGGCATATTCAGTCACCTTTCCATAGGGAAAGTGTTATCTGTTAATTTTCTCTTATGATAGTATCAAAGAAATGACAGTACAATATGTGAAGCTGATTTATAATTTATTTTTAATTGTATATTAATATATGACCAATTTGGTCAGAGACCATTTTCCAGTGCCTATAGTACAACATTAGTGATACAGGACAATTTTCGCACAAAAAGGCTGTTGGGAACCCATAATCCAGTACCAGTTGCGGGATAAGGACAACAAAAATTGTTTTCAATATTTCATGTAGTTATTGACTAAATTAAAGAAAAACCTAAAATGCTGTCATAATCTACTCAGTACAAGACACAGCCTTATGTTAAAAGTCTGACACACTAAGACAAATATTACAGTTAGAAAGTATGTGTTTGTTTTGAGGCGGCACAAGTTCATGGACTTCATTCAGCCAGTATTTGAGAATGATAGCACTAAGCGACTTCCAGCAAACTTTAAGCACGATTTCAGATTTTTTCTAAACTTTTTCTCACTTACATCCTTACTGTCAAATATTTAACACACAAACTTATTTGTAAAGTAATCTGATATTTGAATCTATGTTATACATAGGTGTTTGATTCCTTAAAGAATCTGGAGTTTACTGGTAGATACTACTTGGAAAGGAGAGTAGTGTTGCAGTTACACATCAGTTGCTAAAGTGATATGAAAACAACTAGAGTTGAGATGATACAGCCACTGCTTGGAAAAGAGTGTAGACAGATAGCATATACCAGCAAACCTATTATGTATTCCAGTCTGGCCATTCACCTTTTGCATATGAACTATCCTGGGAGAAACTAAATAATTTCGGGGACATATTATAATTCTGTATCTTTATATGATTTAGGATTTGCATTGGACCATTAATAGAGACTAAGGGACCTTAACACCAAAGCTTTTCTGGTCTTGCAGAAACTAATGTTTTTTACAACATCTCAAACTTGAATGAGATGACACATACATTGGACAAAGGAACAGAATAGAAACAGTTCTGTACGTGGGAAACGTTATTACCATTCATGTTTGTAAAGTACACTATAAAGTATTGCATTGTAATCTTTCAGATAGGCATGACCTTTTTTACTGTATTACATTAAGTTGTTGTAATCATTCAGGCTTTCCCGGTGATATGCTGATATCTTGAGGTGTCTCAGTTTTTCCTTTTGTTGTCCATGCACAATATTCCAACAATGTGACACCTTGTTTGTTATTTTCGGGTCTAAAAACTGGATTTTTGTAAATTTGGATACCAAACTTTGGAGGTTATTTTGACTGGTTATTTTTGAATTTAGGGTATTTTGTGTAGTAGACAATGTTGCAGAGGACACTTTTCTTAAAACAATCATGTCAGTTGCAATGCTGTAACTTAACCCAGTGCAGAGATATTCATATTTTTGCTAAACTGAAACTTCGTCGCCTGCTTACAAATGAAAATGGCCGCCATTCAGTAAAGATGAAAGGCAAATTTGTTTTGAAAACTGTTTTGAACTTCTCAATTATAGGTTAAAATATTTAAAAATGGTCAAGCAACCAACTTAATTTTTATTGCACCACTTCATTTGGATTGATCCTTTTGTTTCCTAAAGTGTCAGCAAGTTGTACGCCAGTGTATAAAACCTTTACCATTCAAATAAATGATAAGTTTTACAGTTTTGAAGAAAGTATATTGTCACTTAACACGGAAATTTTCTGGGGCCCCCTCTGGGTTTCCTCAGCTGTTCCGCGCAGCTCGACTGTGGTTACAGAACATAGAGCTGCCATTGCCCAAGCGTGCAGCCTCCTACGTTTACCAAGAGGCTGCGGGCGATTCGAGCACAGTCTTTATGCCACTGAGCCATGCCGTGCTCCATTAGGCGATACAGATGACGTCCCTGTTTCACCATTTACAAGGCTATTTACAAGGCTATTGATGATTTGGAGATTACTACAGTGGATGGCATTGCAGCCCAAGTTATGTTGCAGGACCGGTCTGTATTTTGTGGATGTGTATTGAATTTTACCTTCACAAAGTATTCAAAGAACATGTTAAAAATACTATTATTAGCTGATATGGGCAGCTCACACAGCCCAGCCATCAATCACATTTAGCATGGTGCCGTTATTATGCCAGTTTGGATTCCTCCCTATTATGTCATTTGATATTTCAGCATATGGCATTTGCTGGATCCAGATGATGATATCTTAACAGCCTGAGTTTGAAACGCCACTTCGCAGTATACTTTGAGTCAAATAGCGTTTTCCATTTCTTGATTAACACTCATCACAGTCAAACAGGATGGCTCCCATCTGGATGCTGTGATCATTTCCTTGAAATCATCATGTGTTCCCATCAGTGCATTTGTGTTCTCTAATCCAAAATTTTTGTTGCTCTCTTAAGTACAAATGATGTGGAAAGCGGTGAAGTTTTTATTTTGACCGCCAGCAGAACCACAAAATACATAAGATGCCGCAGGTGGAACTTTCATCATTCAGGGAAATGATATGAATGATCATTTTCCATAGTGTGAAACAAATCTCTTCTGCTGCAAGCTTCTTGCTTTCCATATTTTGAAAGGTGATAGTGTAGACAAAACAAGAAAAATATGTCCAGTAAACATGGCTACCTTAAGAGCAATGACCACTTTCTTTATCTTTGCTATGTGAAACACATCTCTTCTATTGAATAAGTACTCATAGCTCTTAAGGTATGCCTTAAGAGTCCAAGTTTACTAGACTTTTTTGCTTCAAACGTTCATCCCTGTCCTATCCCTGAATATTGACCATTCCTGCATATAGGTTTTCAGTGTCCTCATCCAGTGTACGAGTGACAAAGTGTAAAAGGAAGACCTCACTTCATTTGTGCCCTTTTGTGCAGTGCATTCAGGATAAACACAAAACACAGATTCATCTGTTGCAAGAAGATCGCAAGTTGCTGCTTAAAGTAAATGTCACTGGTCACTGGTTACCATATTGGCAAGGATACATTTTTTGCAGAGTCGATGCAGACAGACATCTGCTTTTTGTTTTTGCTCTACTGCAGTTTACTGGGCAGGAGGGGGACTGTGCTCTCTCATGAGCAGATGAGTCCCCACTGACTTGCCTGTTTCTTTCCCCTGAAAAATTTAACTAACCAGTTCTTTCTGCCCCACAGCAAAACTTTGAATGCTAATATATCTGGATATCCTTGCCCCCCCCCCCCCCCCCCTGCAGTTTAGCATAGCAGCAGATGTGTATGATCAGTCTGAAATGAAGTGTAGCAATAACTCACTTTCGAAAAAAGTGACTTACCTATTTTTCTTTCTCCTGACCATTCAGTTTAAAAATATGTTAAATAACTATTTAGTACATCGACTGCAGCTCGTCCTGTTAACACAACTATGGTTTACAAATGAACCATGGAGTTACATGCCAAAAACAACTAAATTTCACATTCAATCACAGTGTACCTGGGGTATGGCATGACATAATCAAGTTCAAAACAAAATGGAATTAGGGTTATCAAGATTTAAGTGAGTTTGAACGTGGTGTCATAGTCAGCGCACAAGCAATGGGACACAGTGTCTCCGAGGTAGCGATGAAGTGGGGGTTTTCCTGTACAACCATTTCACAAGTGTACCATGAATATCTCCGACATCACTGTGACTGGGAAAAGTTTCTGGAAGAATCGGACATTGGGAAGAGTGCCAACTGAAGAGAATCGTTCAACATGACTGAAGTGAAGCCCTTCCTCAAATTGCTGCAGGTTCCAGTGCTGGCCCATCAACAAGTATCAGTGTGCGAATCGTTCAATGACACATCATCGATATGGACTTTCAGATCCGAAGGCCCACTCAAGTATCTTTGATGACTGCATGACACAAAGCTTTATGCCTCATGTGGGCCCATCAACCCCGACATTGGACTGTTGATGACTGGAAACATGTTGTCTGGTGGGACGAGTCTCATTTCAACTTGTATCGAGCAGACGGAAGTGTACGGGTATGGAGACAACCTCATGACTCCATGGATCCTGCAACTCAGCAGGGGACTGTCCAAGCTGGTGGGGGCTCTGTAATGGTGTGAGGCATGTGCAGTTGGAGTGATATGAGACCCCTGATACGTCTAGAAATGACTCTGACGGGTGACATGTATGTAAGCATCCTGTATGATCACCTGCATCCATTCCTGTCTGTTGTGCATTTCGTCAGACTTGGGCAATTACAGCAGAACAATGCGACACCCCACAGGAGCAGATGTGCTACAGAGTGGCTCCAGAAACACTCTTCTTAGTTTAAACAGGCCTGATGGCCACCAAACTCCCCAGACATGAACATTATTGAACATATCTGGGGTAGATTGCAACGTGCTGTTCAGAACAGATCTCCAGCCCCTCGTACTCCTACAGATTTATGGACAGTTCTGCTAGATTCATGGTGTCAGTTCCCTCCAGCCCTACTTCAGACATTAGTCGAGTCCATGCCACATCCTGTTGTGGCACTTCTGCATGCTCGTGGGGCCCCTGCACGATATTAGGCAGGTGTACCTGTTCCTTTGGCTCTTCAGTGTATAAAGATGCAGAAAAATATGAGGGCTATCCACAAAGTACATTACATTTTGGAATTAAAATTAAATAAAGTATTGGAATTTTTTTTTATTATATACAGATGAAAGCCACACTTAAATACTACTTTTCTACATAGTTGCCATTTAAATTAAGGCACTTATCATAGCGATGGACGAGCTTGGAAATTCCTTCGTCATAAAATTCGGCCGCCTGCACCTTCAACCACGTGGTTACCTCTTTTGGGACAGAAAAGGTGTGATTTTTGTGGATTTCCTGGAAAGAGGCACTACAATAAACTCTCAACGGTATTTCCAAACTCTGCACAACCTCAGAAGAGCAATACAAAACAAGCACAGGGGAAAGTTGGGCTCAAAGATCTTGCTGATTCCCCACAATGCCCGGGCCCACACGGCAAATGCCACTCGTGTTGTTGTTGTTGTGGTCTTCAGTCCTGAGACTGGTTTGATGCAGCTCTCCATGCTACTCTATCCTGTGCAAGCTTCTTCATCTCCCCGTACCTACTGCAACCTACATCCTTCTGAATCTGCTTAGTGTATTGATCTCTTGGTCTCCCTCTACGATTTTTACCCTCCACACTGCCCTCCAATGCTAAATTTGTGATCCCTTGATGCCTCAAAACATGTCCTACCAACCGATCCCTTCTTCTAGTCAAGTTGTGCCACAAACTTCTCTTCTCCCCAATCCTATTCAATACCTCCTCATTAGTTACGTGATCTACCCACCTTATCTTCAGCATTCTTCTGTAGCACCACATTTCGAAAGCTTCTATTCTCTTCTTGTCCAAACTGGTTATCGTCCACGTTTCACTTCCATACATGGCTACACTCCATACAAATACTTTCAGAAACGACTTCCTGACACTTAAATCTATACTCGATGTTAACAAATTTCTCTTCTTCAGAAACGATTTCCTTGCCATTGCCAGTCTACATTTTATATCCTCTCTACTTCGACCATCATCAGTTATTTTACTCCCTAAATAGCAAAACTCCTTTACTACTTTAAGTGTCTCATTTCCTAATCTAATCCCCTCAGCATCACCCGACTTAATTTGACTACATTCCATTATCCTCGTTTTGCTTTTGTTGATGTTCATCTTATATCCTCCTTTCAAGACACTGTCCATTCCGTTCAACTGCTCTTCCAAGTCCTTTGCTGTCTCTGACAGAAATAGAATGTCATCGGTGAACCTCATTGTTTTTATTTCTTCTCCATGGATTTTAATACCTACTCCGAATTTTTCTTTTGTTTCCTTTACTGCTTGCTCAACATACAGATTGAATAACATCGGGGAGAGGCTACAACCCTGTCTCACTCCTTTCCCAACCACTGCTTCCCTTTCATGCCCCTCGACTCTTATAACTGCATTCTGATTTCTGTACAAATTGTAAATAGCCTTTCGCTCCCTGTATTTTACCCCTGCCATCTTCAGAATTTGAAAGAGAGTATTCCAGTTAACGTTGTCAAAAGCTTTCTCTAAGTCTACAAGTGCTAGAAACGTAGGTTTGCCTTTTCTTAATCTTTCTTCTAAGATAAGTCGTAAGGTTAGTATTGCCTCACGTGTTCCAACATTTATACGGAATCCAAACTGATCTTCCCTGAGGTCGGCTTCTACCAGTTTTTCCATTCGTCTGTAAAGAATTCGCGTTAGTATTTTGCAGCTGTGACTTATTAAACTGATAGTTCGGTAATTTTCACATCTCTCAACACTTGCTTTCTTTGGGATTGGAATTATTATATTCTTCTTGAAGTCTGTGGGTATTTCGCCTGTCTCATACATCTTGCTCACCAGATGGTAGAGTTTTGTCATGACTGGCTCTCCCAAGGCCATCAGTAGTTCTAATGGCATGTTGTCTACTCCCGGGGCCTTGTTTCGACTCAGGTCTTTCAGTGCTCTGTCAAACTCTTCACGCAGTATCTTATCTCCCATTTCATCTTCATCTACATCCTCTTCCATTTCCATAATATTGTCCTCAAGTACATCGCCCTTGTATAAACCCTCTATATACTCCTTCCACCTTTCTGCCTTCCCTTCTTTGCTTAGAACTGGGTTGCCATCTGAGCTCTTGATATCCATACAAGTGGTTCTCTTCTCTCCAAAGGTCTCTTTAATTTTCCTGTAGGCAGTATCTATCTTACCCCTAGTGAGAGAAGCCTCTACATCCTTACATTTGTCCTCTAGCCATCCCTGCTTAGCCATTTTGCACTTCCTGTCGATCTCATTTTTGAGACGTTTGTACTCCTTTTTGCCTGCTTCATTTACTGCGTTTTTATATTTTCACCTTTCATGAATTAAATTCAATATTTCTTCTGTTACCCAAGGATTTCTATTAGCCCTCGTCTTTTTACCTACTTGATCGTCTGCTGCCTTCACTACTTCATCCCTCAGAGCTACCCATTCTTCTTCTACTGTATTTCTTTCCCCCATTCCTGTCAATTGTTCCCTTATGCTCTCCCTGAAACTCTGTACAACCCCTGGTTCTTTCAGTTTATCCAGGTCCCATCTCCTTAAATTCCTGCCTTTTTGCAGTTTCTTCAGTTTCAATCTGCAGTTCATAACGAATAGATTGTGGTTAGAATCCACATCTGCCCCTGGAAATGTCTTAAAATTTAAAACCTGGTTCCTAAATCTCTGTCTTACCATTTTGTAATCTATCTGATACCTTTTAGTATCTCCAGGCTTCTTCCATGTATACAACCTTCTTTTATGATTCTTGAACCAAGTGTTAGCTATGATTAAGTTATGCTCTGTGCAAAATTCTACAAGGCGGCTTCCTCTTTCATTTCTTCCCCCCAATCCATATTCACCTACTATGTTTCCTCCTCTCCCTTTTCCTACTGACGAATTCCAGTCACCCATGACTATTAAATTTTCGTCTCTCTTCACTACCTGAATAATTTCTTTTATCTTGTCATACATTTCATCAATTTCTTCATCATCTGCAGAGCTAGTTGGCATATAAACTTGTACTACTGTAGTAGGCATGGGCTTTGTGTCTATCTTGGCCACAATAATGCGTTCACTATGCTGTTTGTAGTAGCTAACCCGCACTCCTATTTTTTTTATTAATTATTAAACCTACTCCTGCCTTACCCCTATTTGATTTTGTATTTATAACCCTGTAATCACCTGACCAAAAGTCTTGTTCCTCCTGTCACCGAACTTCACTAATTCCCACTATATCTAACTTTAACCTATCCATTTCCCTTTTTAAATTTTCTAACCTACCTGCCCTATTAAGGGATCTGACATTCCACGCTCCGATCCGTAGAATGCCAGTTTTCTTTCTCAGGCTGATAACGACGTCCTCTTGAGTAGTCCCCGCCAGGTGATCCGAATGGGGGACTATTTTACCTCCGGAATATTTAACCCAAGAGGACGCCATCATCATTTAATCATACAGTAAAGCTGCATGTCCTCGGGAAAAATTATGGCTGTAGTTTCCCCTTGCTTTCAGCCGTTCGCAGTACCAGCACAGCAAGGCCGTTTTGGTTAATGTTACAAGGCCAGATCAGTCAATCATCCAGACTGTTGCCCCTGCAACTACTGAAAAGGCTGCTGCCCCTCTTCAGGAACCACATGTTTGTCTGGCCTCTCAACAGATACCCCTCCATTGTGGTTGCACCTACGGTATGGCCCTCTGTATCGCTGAGGCACGCAAGCCTCCCCACCAACGGCAAGGTCCATGGTTCATGGGGGGGATGCCACTCGTGAAGTTCTCGAATCTTTTAAGTGGGAGTTGTTTCCTCATCCGCCATACAGTCCCGACCTGGCACCGAGCGACTTCCACTTATTCCCAGCAATGAAGAAGTGGTTGGCTATGCAGCGATTTGATGACGACGCACAGCTTCAAGAAGAGGTAACCACGGGGTTGAAGGTGCAGACGGCGGAATTTTACGACGAAGGAATTTCCAAGCTCATCCATCGCTACGATAAGTGCCTTAATTTAAATGGCAACTATGTAGAAAAGTAGTATTTAAGTGTGGCTTTCATCTGTATATAATAAAAAAAATTTCCAATACTTTATTTATTTTTAATTCCAAAACGTAATGTACTTTGTGGATAGCCCTCGTAGTTGCAAGAGTGACAAAGAGGAGAAGGAAGAAATCCCTAGTGTCAGTCAAAATTATACGCGAGACATATTTTGTCATTCAACTTCCTAATCTTCTTATCAAGATCTGACAGAATATTTGTGTAGCATTTCTTTTTCATGCAGTACCTTGTTATAAACAATCGCAACAAGTACGGCAAAAAACTTTCTCAAACTCAACACTATTAAGAAACACATGAAGAAAGGGAAAGAGGGAATAAAACACCATGTAAAAATGCAAAATCTCAGGACACCCTTGCTATTATAAATTATTTCTTCCATTGCAAATATTCATATTTTTAGAAAAGTTATTGACATTTTTTCCCAGCTTTCATCTTATTTGTGCTTAATGTGAAAGTTATACATATTTTTATGAAAAATGCATTAAATTTTGCTGCAAACCTCTTTGTCTTCTCACAAACTGAAATCCTTCTTCATTTAATATACTTTCTACTATTCATGGGTAGCAAAAAGTAAGGACTCATTAGAAGCAAAAACGAATGAGACATTACGTCTACATCTACATCGACAGCAGTACTCTGCAGTTCATTCCTAAGCTCTTGGCAGCTGGTTTATTGAAATATCTTCAGACTATTTCTCTTCTGTTCCGCTCTCGAACGATAGGTGAGAAAATGTACACTTAAATCTTTACACGTGAGTTCTGATTTCTCTTATTTTATTGTGATGATAATTTCTCCCTATATAGGTAGGCATCAACAAAAAATCTTTGCACTCATAGGAGAAAGTTGTTGATTGAAATTTCATGAAAACATCATGCTGCAACTCACCAATGCTTTTGTTTTTATGATTGTCACCACAACTTGCTTCTTTTTCAATGTCCTTCATCAACCCTATCTGGTACTGATCACACACAGCACAGCACTACTCCAAAAGATGATGGACAAGTGTAGTGTAGGCAGTCTCTTCAGTAGACCTGTTGCATCTTCTAAGTGTTCTGCCAACAAAACAGTCATTGGTTCGCCTTCCACACAATGGTATCTGTGTGATCACTCCAATTTAAGTTGTTCATATTTGTAATACATAGGTGCACAGATGGGAATTAGCCTTACAACATATTCTCCACTCCCGCATCTCCTCTGTCCTATCATCTCCTCCCCATTCTCGTCTCCTACCCTATTTATTTTCTGCCCTCTGCCAGCACACCCGCCTGTCTTCCTCATTCCTCTCCTTTTTGTGGATGGCTCAGTATTTCTGCATGCGACTTGCAATGACTTGTTGAGTCCATGCCATGTTGAGTTGCTGCATTATGCCAGGCAAGAGGAAGTCCTACACGAAAGTAGGTGGTGTCCCATTAGTTTCAGCGCCTCAGTGTATTTATTATTTTCATTTAAGTATTTTACTTTTTTGTCTGCATTATTATCCCTTTCCTCTCTCCACTCCCATCTCATTCCATCTTCCCTTTTCCTAGTTCGTAATTGTACTGGTCATTTCTCTTCCCCTTAATCCATCTTTACTACTTACCTTGTCATGATTTCTGGGCAAAAGCTGGCACTCTGCTTACTGATGTATTATATTCAGTCTCCTTTCTCTGATGCTTCTCCTTTCACATTCATCTCTTTGTCCTCATAATGGATGGGTCCCTCCCATTACGGGATCTAAGTGATGTGCCCTTCCTTTTTCAACTTCCCAAACCTATCCCTCCCAAGTAGTTCGGAAAGTTAGGACAAATATCTCGCAGCCTGATAGTAAATACTGACCAGCAATTCTGTTTGATAATTCTCGTTTTCTTGAATGAATTTTGTGTTTGATTCAAATGGTTCATAATTACTCCGTTCTTCTTCCTTATGGCTATCCTATGCCTGTGCTTCTTGTTGCACTTAGCTAATGCAGAAGCTTATTCTGTTGTATTTGTCCCAATGCATCTTTAAATTGTTTTACGAATGCAAACAATGGATGTTGCCTGTCAGTTGGAAAGACTGGAATTGTTCGTTTGTGACATTATTCTTGTCCATGGCACTGGATGTGATGGTGATAGTCAACTTCATTTTAACTTCCATAACATCAGTATTTGTTTCTGCATGATTTGATCTTACCAGTTTCTGAATTTTCTGTATTTTCATGCAGCTTTTATTGATTGTGCCAAAGTCTGGCAGTTATTCTGCATGCCTCAGGTCATCATAATTCCTCTCAGAGCTCTCTAGTACCCTTGCTAAATGCATCAGTAGATGAATTTTTAGGCTGACAGTTAATTTCTTGTATCTTTTGATTACTTTCTTTGATTTTATGTACAACATACACCAGCAAAGTGTGCATGATGCAGATGACTTGTGTCTTCACTATTCCACAGGCGGTTGTGAAGTGCTCATTGCATTTGCTGCAAATACTCATTGGTCAGCAGCTTACATTCCTTAGCATGGCTGCGGTATATTAATGTTAGGTTCAATAATTTCAATTTTAAATTACAGTGGTCACTGTAATTTTATGTGTATGTGAAGAGATGGCTGCTGTATGGTATGTGGCATTGAGACCATCTGTCTGCACTGAATGATGTCCCTGTGTCAATTCCTACTCTGCATAAGTGGAGATTAGTAATTATTGCACCTGAATGATCTTGTGGCTTTAATTTTGTCTGCCAGAAAGTGAGACACACTGTCACAATGATTACTGACCATTTGGGCATTACATGTAAATTGAATTGTAGTCTCAGCAGGTTTAGCTGCAATCCTCAGTAGTAAATTTTGGCAGGTTGTATAGCCTATTGTAGGATTTTGACATTCATAATCATATTTCAAATATGCAGTACAAATTTTTCTTTTGTCTTTTTTTAATACTAGCTTTCTGTCTGTGGCCCCTTTCCTTCACATTTTATGCAGATTATTTGACTGCACTATGAGCACCTTGCCCTCTGTTTATTGATATACTTGTCAATAATGTCAGAGTTGAAAATGAGAAGTTTTACATAATTTACAAAAGTTCTGTTCTTAAGACTAGTCCTAAACTAGCTGGTGACATAGGTTGCCTATGCCACTGTGTCTGTTGTTCAGGAGAATGTGCATTGTAGATTAATCTGTAATGGATTTACTGAGGATATACTATACGTATTACATTTGTAGCTGACGCATGGAGATGAATTAGGTGATCATATTTTTTTTCTCTAGTTATTACAATATGGAACAAGATACAGAATCTAACATCAGACATGAGAATATAAAATTCCTAATTTCCTCATGATAATGATTCATACAATGTCAGATATGTGGTAGCTTTTGTACCAGAGTTTCTTTCAATGAATAAAAGAGGAGAACAGATTGATAGTAACAAACCCCAGGGATTAAGCAGAAATTTGAACACAATCAAAGGTCAAGTGGACGACTGGGTGCTCTGTATGCATGACATTATGGTTAGGAAAGCTAGTGTTTGTGTTAATTTTTGTTTGTGTGTTTTTGTTGCAACCTGGTAATTTTGAAATTTCCTAACTTATATTTTACTTTAATTTTGGAATTCATTTTACTGAAACAAAAAGTGTCTGTGTTTTACAAATGTTCATAATCAGTTTCAGTCAGGAAAGTTATGGCAGAATGTAAATGGTTTAGAAGTAAAGGAAACCACTCACCACATAGCTGAAGCATTGAGTTGTTGACAGAAAAATGCAAAACAGAATGAAAACCATGCTACCTTCTGGGATAAATCCTTTCACAAGCTAGAATACAAAAATGTATAGGAATGTGCCCGTGCCACCCCCCCCCCCCCCCCCCCCCCCCCCACACACACACACACACACACAGTGCTTGCTGAACACATAATTTGGAGGGAGCTTTGGCAGGTGCATGGGTTAGGCTTGCGACACATGGTTATCAGAGCAGGTGAGGTTTGGTGTACAGTGAACATGATTGGGAGGGGTGCCAGGACAGAGGAATGGCAAACGGGTGGGTAGAGGGTATGGGGACAGTGGCTTAGAAGAGATTGAGGCTGGGAAGAATACAGGAGAAGAGGATGTATTGTAAATACACTCCTGGAAATGGAAAAAAGAACACATTGACACCGGTGTGTCAGACCCACCATACTTGCTCCGGACACTGCGAGAGAGCTGTACAAGCAATGATCACGCTCATGGCACAGCGGACACACCAGGAACCGCGGTGTTGGCCGTTGAATGGCCAACTTTGTGCTGTGCAGCATTTGTGCACCGCCGCCGTCAGTGTCAGCCAGTTTGCCGTGGCATACGGAGCTCCATCGCAGTCTGTAACACTGGTAGCATGCCGCGACAGCGTGGATGTGAACCGTATGTGCAGTTGACGGACTTTGAGCAAGGGCATATAGTGGGCATGCGGGAGGCCGGGTGGACGTACCGCCGAATTGCTCAACACGTGGGGCGTGAGGTCTCCACAGTACATCGATGTTGTCGCCAGTGGTCGGCGGAAGGTGCACGTGCCCGTCGACCTGGGACCGGACCGCAGCGATGCACGGATGCACGCCAAGACCGTAGGATCCTACGCAGTGCCGTAGGGGACCGCACCGCCACTTCCCAGCAAATTAGGGACACTGTTGCTCCTGGGGTGTCGGCGAGGACCATTCGCAACCGTCTCCATGAAGCTGGGCTACGGTCCCGCACACCGTTAGGCCGTCTTCTGCTCATGCCCCAACATCGTGCAGCCCGCCTCCAGTGGTGTCGCGACAGGCGTGAATGGAGGGACGAATGGAGACGTGTCGTCTTCAGCGATGAGAGTCGCTTCTGCCTTGGTGCCAATGATGGTCGTATGCGTGTTTGGCGCCGTGCAGGTGAGCGCCACAATCAGGACTGGATACGACCGAGGCACACAGGGCCAACACCCGGCATCATGGTGTGGGGAGTGATCTCCTACACTGGCCGTACACCACTGGTGATCGTCGAGGGGACACTGAATAGTGCACGGTACATCCAAACCGTCATCGAACCCATCGTTCTACCATTCCTAGACCGGCAAGGGAACGTGCTGTTCCAACCGGACAATGCACGTCTGCATGTATCCCGTGCCACCCAACATGCTCTAGAAGGTATAAGTCAACTACCCTGGCCAGCAAGATCTCTGGATCTGTCCCCCATTGAGCATGTTTGGGACTGGATGAAGCGTCGTCTCACGCGGTCTGCACGTCCAGCACGAACGCTGGTCCAACTGAGGCGCCAGGTGGAAATGGCATGGCAAGCCGTTCCACAGGACTACATCCAGCATCTCTACGATCGTCTCCATGGGAGAATAGCAGCCTGCATTGCTGCAAAAGGTGGATATACACTGTACTAGTGCCAACATTGTGCATGCTCTGTTGCCTGTGTCTATGTGCCTGTGGTTCTGTCAGTGTGATCATGTGATGTATCTGACCCCAGGAATGTGTCAATAAAGTTTCCCCTTCCTGGGACAATGAATTCACGGTGTTCTTATTTCAATTTCCAGGAGTGTATAATTCCCCTCTATTGAGTTCAGAGAAGTTTGAGGTGGAGGGAAGGAACCAGATGGTATGGGTTGTGAAGCAGCCATTGAACGCATGCATTTTGTGCTGTGCTGTGTGTTCGCCTACTGGGTGGTCAATTTTCTTCTTGGCCAGAGTTTGGGATGGTGGCCGTTCATTCTGGTGAACAACTGGTTGGTAGTCATGCTCACGTAAGATGTTGTGCAGTAACTGCAGCAGAGTTGGTATATGATATGCCTGGTTTCACAAGAGGCCAGCCTGTTACAGAACTGGAGATGCCCTGGGTCAGTGTATTGAGTAGCTCTGGCATTAGGTATTCTACAGGGATATACTCCTTATGGCAAGGGAGAAGGAGTAGTATAGGAATGGACCAGGATTTTGTGTAGATTGGGTGGGCTGTGGAATACCACCTGTAAGATATGTCAGAAGGATCTTGGGTAGAGTATTTGTCATTTCTGGTCATGATGAGAGATGATCAGAGTCCTGGCAAAAGATATGGTTCAATTGCCCAAGTTCATGGTGGTACTAGGTGACGAGGGATTCACTACTTTGCCAATGATTCTGGGGGGGATGGTGGGAGGATTTGTCTGTGTGAGGATGTGGTATGGGAAATGTTTGCAGACCAAGTTTGGGGCACAGTGCCTGTCTATGATGCTTTTGTGAGACCTTTAGCATACTGGGAAAGGGAAACTGCAGATCCACTATCCACAAGTGACCAAACTTTATGGGAGTGATTTTTTGGTGTAGGGGTGGCAGCTGAGAATGCCGATATTTTTGATGGTTAGTGGGTTTAATATGGACAGAGTTACAGATGAGCCATCAGAGAGATGGAGGTTAACATCCAGGAAGTTGGCATGTTAGGTTGAGGAGGACCGGAATAAGCTGGTGGGAGAAAAGGTATTGAGGTTGTGAAGGAATGAGGATAGGATGTTTTGGCCATAGGTTCAGATCATGAAGATGTCATAATGAACCTCAAGTAGACAATGGGTTTTGGGAGGCTAAAAAGGCTACCTCTAGATGACCCATAAACAGGTAGGTATAAGAGGCTGCCATGAAAGTGCTTATGGCTGAGTCGCAGATTTGTGTATATGTGTTGTGATGAATCATAGTGACTACACGACAGAAGAGTTCTGCCAGCAGTCTGACTCCTCCACCTACATGTGTTACCATAGTGATCTCATCCCAGAACTCCACTGTAACATGCAATTGCTACTGAAATGCCTAGACCCATCCCAGAATCTATCTCCTAAAGTCCATCTCCCTTCTCACCCCAATGACCCCACTGTACATTCACTTTCTACGTGCTTCTCAAAATTCATTAACTCATCAATCCTGAATGCCCCATTGTGGCTGCTTATTGTCTCCAGTGTCCTTTCTTGTTGACCAACAGCTCCAACCAATTGCGCTAAGCCTAGCCTCTTGTATCAAAGATAACAACCACTTTCTCAACCGACTCTCGAGTATCCTCACCCTGTTACCACCTGAGTCCCTACTTGTCACTGTTGATGCCACCTCCCTTCACACTAACATCCTTAATGTACATGCCCTTGCTACTATTGGAACACTACCTCCACACATGTCCTTTCGACTCCACACCCACTACCTCATTCCACATACACTGTACCAAATACATCCTAACACACACTATTTCTCCTTTGAGGGAAAGGTATATAAACAAATCCAAGACACATCCTTGGGCACCCGCATGGTAACCTCCTATGCCAGCTTGTTTATGGGGCATCTAGAGGAAGCCTTCATAGCCTTCCAGAACCCAAAACCCCTTGTCTGGTTCAGGTTCATCGGTGATTTCTTCATAATCTGGATCCAGGACCAAGACACTCTATCCTCATTAATCCACACCTCAGCAACCACTCTCCCATTAGCTTCTTCGGATCCTCTTCAACATGATGAACCATCTTTCTAGACATTGACCTCCACCTCTCTGATGGCATTATCCACACCTTTGTCCATGTTAAACCTATTAACCACCAACAGCACCTACATTTTGACAGCTGTTAAACACACTAAAAAGTTGCTCCCAAACTGTCTGGTCACCTGTGGATGGTGAACCTGTAGTGACAAGAATTCCCGTGCCCAGTATGCTGGAAGTCTCACAAAGGCTTTCACAGTCAGGCACTAAGCTCCAAACCTAGTCTGCAAATGGAGTTCCCATGCCTTATCTTCAAACACTCCTTATCCTTCGCCAAGGCTTTGATTATCTATCATCCCGAAAATGAGGTACATCCTACTAAAGATTGTTTCCATCCCTCCGAAAATGGTATTCTGTTGCCAGCCTAACCTATACCACATCCTAGTCTACCCCTATGGCTCTCCCCCATGCCACAGGTGTCATATCCCTGTAAATTATCCATGTACAAGACTTACCCAATACACTGACCCAGCATATATCACTCCAGTCCTGTCAGAAGCTTACCCCATCCCATCAGAGACAGTGTCACTTGTGAAAGCAACCAAGTCATGTGCCAGATCTGCTAGAGTTACTACACAACATTTTCTGTGGGAATGAGTGCCAACCAGCTGTCAACCAGAATGAATGGCCATTGTCCAACAATGTCCAAAACTAAGTTGACCACACGGTGGTGCAACATGATGATGAGTACGACACGCTAGAGTTCAGTGGCTGTTTTGCAACCCATGCCATCTGGATCTTTCCCTCCAACTCCAGCATTTCTGAACTGTGTAGGTAAGAGTTATTCTTGCAAAACATCCTTCACTCTCTCCAGGTGTGTGTGTGTGTGTGTGTGTGTGTGTGTGTGTGTGTGTGTGTGTGTGTGTCTTGTGAAAGCTAACAGCATTTCTATTTTCCTTTCTGTGCACCTGTCCATGACTCAATGCTTCTACTATTTGGTGAGTGGTCTCGTTTACTCCTGAACCATAATTAACATCAGTGCAAATATAATAAGTTTGATGCTTTTTTTCCTTGCAGTGACACTCTCAAATATATGTGATCCCTGCCAGAAAATTGTATTTGTCAGTGAGGAACCATCTGTATGTATGACATATGACTCAAATTGTGGACTTCACAGTGTGTGGAAAATAAGAAAGGTGCAATCAGAGGTAATTATTCAATAATTTTAGTGTATAGGTTAAGTTAAAGATGTAATGCTAAAAAAAAAGCTAGAATCAGCTACACCTTTTTAATGAAAGATTTATTTCACCCTCATTAGTTTTTGGCCTAGGTCCTTTGTCAGAGATTGACAAGGGTTTTTTTGTATCCATTTCATATCTTTTATTCTGTAATTAAAAAGAAAACATTTATGGTTTTGTATTCTGCAAAAACTGTTACATTATATGCAAGATCCTTACATTTTACTTGGTTGAGGAGCAGCTTTACCTTATACACTACAACATAGAGATCTGCTTCATTGGTAGATGACATGACATGGATTATGTTTTGTGTGGCTTCTTACAATTTAAAGATTCACTGGCACAAAAGCATATTTAAGGAGACAAAATGGCTGTATTGGTATTTTACCAAACTTGAACAGAGGTTAATTCTGAAACTTCATGGAAACTCAAGTAAATGTTTCCACCCCTGCATGCTGTGAAAATTTTTGTTTGTATGTAAGAGAAACAGAATAACTTCTTCCATAGAAAAATGTGAAGTCATGAATGTAAACGTCTGTGAATCATTTGGAAAGTTACTCTGGTGCTGATTATGGGATTGGAGAATATGTTGCAGATTATGAAGCAACCCATGGCCTCAGCCTTTGCTAGCCCAACTCACATCCACTTCAAGCCCTGCCCTGTGACTCTCGCTTTTCTCATTCTGCACTCCCACCCTTCTCTCTTGTGTTTCTCTCATCCTGTCACTATCTGCCACTCTGAATCCATTCCTCCACATCATTGTGCACTGCGTGCAAGGCCCCCTGTCTGTGCCAGAATGACTTCACAGTCACCAGATTCCTATCCAGTGCTCTTGCTGCCTTTCCCTCCCTGATACCAGTTGAGCTTCAGTGCCAGCACAAAGCAGTTGCCCAAGACAATGTAGCCATCCAGGTGCATATGTTTGTATGTTTATTCTGTTAGTTCTGAAGAAAGATTCATCAGGAAGCAAAACAACATTCTCACTTCAGGACATGCTGAATTGGAACCTTCACTCCTTCCATAATTTATATTTAACCAAGGACTTTCCTACTATGTTTACTGTCACACTGTGTAGATATAGCAGTTTTTGCAGTATGAATTAGTGAACCCCGTCATATTAAAATCACAATAGTTGCTGATAAGCAAGGCCATATTGGTCTCTCATTTTAATAGAAGTATGAAGTGAAATATTATAAAGTGCAATATTAGCCATAAGAGTGTGCTTTTAGCAGGTTAGTTGTTTAGCCTGTTTTTTATTTTAAATTTTTGTTTATTGACTAGGAATGTCGCTTCTTCTATCCTGATCAGTCAAATACTACACTGAACCACTCGAGTGCGTCCACATTTATGGGAAATGCAAGTGTTATGTCCAATAGCAACCGTCTCTCTATTGGAGCCACACGTATTTCGGCTCCTGTTACTACTGCTGCTTCTCTTAGTGTGGCAAATGTCACTGCTGGCCTGGGATCTGTCTCAGGAATTGCGTCTTGTCGAGGCAGTCCAGTGCTGCCTTCCTCTGCTCGAACGTCTGCAAGCTCCTTCAGCCCTCTTGGGTGAGTTATAAAGCATTGCTTTAAAAATGGTAGCTATTATCAAAACTTTATACCAAAAGAAACACGTTAAAGCACCAGAAATTTGAAGAAATACATCTGTCAAAGTTGGCACTGTGCTGAAGATACATTTCTATTCAAAGCAGCATGATACCTCATGCACAGACTACTGATTTTGATTTTGATCTTGATCTATCTCAAATAAAAAATATTTAAGGTTTAATAATAAGTACACTGTTTTTGTTGTACTGATTTTTGTTTATTTTGAACTAGTTGTCTGCAAGGGACACTGGTTCTTAAGTAACCAAACATTGTAGGTGAAGATAAAATCACTTGCATGGAGTGTTGTGCACCAAACTTTTTTTTTAGTGTTGAAATTACATTTTACACAATTGACAATGTGAAGCACAATAAATAACTGTACTGCACAATATTACAGGTTAAATGGATTTTTTTCTGAGGTCCTGAGTACTTTCCATTTACGTTGTGCAACAAACATTTTTTTGCCCCTCTGTAAACTAAACTCTAGGCAATGGACAGTAGTCCACACAGTAATTAGAGTGCATAATTGTTACAGGACATATGGTTATGATGCCACAACTGCGCACTAGCAACTTATATTGAGAAACAAAATGTTTTACATTGTAAATAATATTTTAATGCAGTGGGTAATTGCGGTGGCCCAGTGTAATGTTAAGTTCCCTCTATACAGCTTAAGCGTTTTCGTGGACTTACTTGTTGAAGAATGCTGGTTCTGCAGCGCCGATGTCTTCTGTTAGCACCGGACGCTTCTCCGAAGATTTCACTGCTGGGAAGGGGAAATTTTCACTCTCTCGCTCTCTCTCTCTCTCTCTCTCTCTCTCTCTCTCTCTCTCTCTCTCTCTCTCTCTCTTCTTATTAAAAAATACGCTACTCATGGAATATCATTCAATGCACCAGAACATATTTATTTCCACTTTGTACAAAAAAAAAGACAACTAAACTTTATGATGTAAGCCCATACATTACCTGGCACCCAAGATTAGTTTTTGAACACAATTGATACATAAGTGAACGGCGGCGTCGGCGTTGGAGTGCGGCGTCGGCGGCGTTGGTGTGATGTGACGTTGGCGTTGGTGTACGGCGGCGGCGGCAGTGTTTGTAGACGTCAGCGTCGGCGATTTGAGACCAACTGCAGCGTTGTGCGATTTTCTTGATTCTCTTAATCATTTCACCATTTATCAACACGATATTTCTGGATAAGTATCGTGGAATCACTCTGCAGCCTCGCTGTTATCGGTTGCTATGGCAACTCCCAACTGTTTTTTTTTCTTTTTCGTGTAACTTCCTTAATATTTCCCCTTCTTTCTCAGGTCCTTTCTTTACGGTCGCCACGTTCTTGCGGTGGCCCAGTGTAATGTTAAGCTCCCTCTATACAGCTTAAGCGTTTTTGTGGACTTACTTGTTGAAGAATGGTGGTTCTGCTTTCTTGCAGCGCCCATGTCTTCTGCTAGCACCGGATGGTTCTCCGAAGATTCACTGCTAGGAAGGGGAAATTTTCACTCTCTCACTCTTTCTCTCTCTCTCTCTTTTTATTCTAAAATATGCTACTCATGGAATATCATTCAATGCACCAGAACATATTTATTTCCACTTTGTACAAAAAAAACAACTAAACTTTATGATGTAAGCCCACACATTACCGGGCACCCAAGATCAGTTAATTACACATTTTTGAACACAATTAATACATAAGCTTTTATCGTGGCTGACTATCCACGTCCAGTCCTCGTACTCTCAACAGCAGTTCAACGTCTACTAAAACAGTCACTATCTCGAGTCACTCCATTTGTTTTTCAACAATACAAAGCTACATTACTCTTTGCAGCCAGCCGCGGAGCTTCTGGGCCGTATTTGTTTATTCTTCGCAGGTCGCGCTGAACACTTGCCAACACTGACGAACTATGTCTCTTCCAGTTTCGCCTGCACAAACAATAAATGGGTGCACTATCCCATGCTCATCCTCACGCCCTGCTTTAAAATAACGCGTGTTGGAAACGGCTGGAACACAAGTGTCTCCAGACTTTCATAAAATACTGGGGGCACTACACAATATTGAACATAATAAAAGGTTAAAATGTACAGTATTGAAGTATTGCAAGTTATGTTGTTGAAGTTTGTGGTTTAAAGAATAAGAAAGTAGATATCTTAGGTGTTACAAAACAACTCAAATCACTTAAGAAAGGCAAGTATTCCGGTCCAGATGGTATACCAATCAGGTTCCTTTAAGAGTATGAAGACACAATAGCACCTTTCTTAGCAATCATATACAACCGCTCACTTGACGAAAGGTCTGTTCCTAGAGACTAGAAAGTAGCACAGGTCACACCAATATTCAAGAAAGGAAATAGGAGTAACCCATTGAATTACAGACCCCTATCACTGACCTCAATTTGCAGTAGGATCTTGGAGCATATACTGTACTCGAACATTATGAATCACTTTGGAGATACATAACCAACACGGATTCAGAAAATATCGTTCTTGTGTATTTTTGAATAAGAAGAGAGAGAGCGAGAGAGTGAAAATTTCCCCTTCCTAGCAGTGAAATCTTCGGAGAAGCGTCCGGTGCTAGCAGAAGACATCGGTGCTGCAAGAAAGCAGAGCTTTTTATCCCCATGAAGTAATGAGTGCTGTTGACAAGGGATCTCAGATTTATTCCATATTCCTAGAGTTCCAGAAGGCTTTTGATACTGTTCCTCACAAGCGACTATTAATCAAATTGCGTGCATAAGGAGTATCGTCTCAGTTGTGTGACTGGATTCGTGATTTCCTCTCAGAGAGGCCACAATTCATAGTGATAGACAGTAAATAATCGAGTAGAACAGAAGTGATATCTGGCATTCCGCAATTTAGTGTCATAGGCCCTCTGCTGTTCCTGATTTACGTAAATGATCTAGATGAAAATCTGACCAGCCCCCTTTGCAGATGACACTGTAATTTACCATCTAGTAAATTCGTTAGACGATCAATTCCAATTACAAAATGATCTGGAGAGATTTTCTGTATGGTGCAAAAAGTGGCAATTGGCACTAAACAAAGAAAAGTGCGAGGTCATCCACACGGGTACTAAAAGAAATCTGATAAATTTTGGGTATATGATAAATCACACAAATCTAAGGGCTGTCAATTTGACTAAATACCTAGGAATTATTATTACGAGCAACTTAAATTGGAAAGACCACATAGATAGTATTGTGAGGAAGGCAAAGCGAAGACTGTGATTTGTTGGCAGAACACTTAGAAGATGCGACAAACCCACTAAAGAGACAGCCTACATTACACTTGTCCGTCCTCTATTGCTGCGTGGGGTGTGATCCTTACCAGGTAGGATTGACGGAGGACATCAAAAAAGTGCAAAGAAGGGCAGCTTGTTTGGTGTTATCACGCAATAGGGGTGAGAGTGTCACTGATATGATACGCGAGTTGGGGTGGCAGCCACTGAAACAAAGGCGGTTTTCTTTGGGACAAGATCTATTTAAGAAATTTCAATCGCCAACTTTCTCATCTGAATGCGAAAATATTTTGTTGACACCCATCTACATAGGGAGAAATGATCATCATAATAAAATAAGAGAAATCAGAGCTCAAACAGAAAGATTTAGGTGTTCCTTTTTACCACGCGCCATTCGAGAATGGAATGGTAGAGAAGTAGTATGAAAAGGGTTCGATGAACCCTCTGTCAGGCACTTAAGTCTGAATTGCAGATTAGATGTAGAAGCCCATTGTAGTTTAATTCCGTGTAGCAGTATGTATCATTGTGCCAGTTTTTGGGTATGTGGCATGTTCCTATCAACCAGCCACATACCCACAGTCACAATGACATATACTGCTACATGGAACTAAACCACAACAGGCTTTCATGTTCTTTACCCCAAAAACGTCAACCATATAACTTGTAATACTTTAATACTATATATTTTAACCATGTACTCCGTATTCAATGTTGCCCATTGCTTAAAAATGTTATTTACTATGTAAAACACGTTTGTGTCTCAATGTAAGTTGCTAGTGCTCAGTTGTGGCCTCATAACCATATGTCCCGTAACAATTATGTATTCTAATTATTGTGTGTACTACTGTCCATTGCCTAGAGTTTAGTTTACAAAGATGCAAAAAAATGTTTTGTTGCACAACACAGATGGAAAGTACTCATTTCAACAGTATCTCAGAAAAAAGATGCATTTAACCTGTAATTCTGTGTAATTTAATTATCTACTATGCTTAGCATTATCCGTTGTGTAAAGTGTAATTTCAAAAATTAGAAACAAGTTTGTTGCACCACAATCCATGCAAGTGATTATATCTTTGCCTATAATGCTTGGTCACCTAAGCACCAGTGTCCTATGCAGATACTAGTTAGTGGTTTCCTGAAGATTGCCTAATAAGCTGAGAAGTAGTTTGAAATAAACAAAAATGAGTGGAATAGAAACAGTGTACTTATTATTAAACCTTAAATATGGAAGTGTTCTACTAAGAAGTAACAAAAGAATCCATAAATAAAAAAAATGAGATTTGGGGTATGGACACCAGAGAGGAAAATGAAGCAAAGCTGTGCATGCAGCAAGGAATATTTTGATCATTAACACAAATTTATGTAATTGTTATGGGTGATAAAAACTGTAGAAGAGACGGAGAAGATGCAGAAGATTAAAAAGGTAAAAGTAATGGAAGGACTGCCATGCTCAATAATCAAGAAAGTTTATGAGACTTAGGTACCAATGGCTTTTGGTACATAATTTGTTTCTATGGTCAAAAATCTGTTTCTATGGTCAAAAACATATAATTAAGAAACTATCAATTGAAACTGATGTATAAACGTGCAGTAATGAGTGTACAGGAGAACTTGTCACTCCAATTTGATGGATATATTTACTATATGTGGTACAGAATTACATGTAACCTAGAGGAAACTGGAGCAGATGAAATTCTTTCAAAAGGGCAAAATGAAAATATGCAGCAAACACTCTCCCACTATAGATTTTTTTTCTGTAATGATGACGTATGTCTAGAACTTTTAGCTCTCTTTGGCTCTTTTTTGGGGAATTTGATATTTGAGGATGTGAGAGGACCTAAATACCTGCCGTTGTGTACCAGCTGGTGCATACAACAGCTCAATAGTTCATATGATGACAAATTATGAAAATATTGCCTCAGCATATATTGTAAGTAGACACATCTCCATTCCATTTTGAACAGAATTTTATCATAGAGTGCAGCAGCGAGTTTATTGGGGGGGGGGGGAGTATGTGCGTAAGGAAATATTGTCTGGCAACAACATTCATGCCAAGACAAAATTGAGACAAGGAACTTGAGAATCAGTATGTAGAGCTGATGGGGTTAACAAATGGAAGATGTTTTCAGAACTTATAACTTGCTACATTAGTGTTAATCACACTGCACTGTTAACAATATTTTTAAACAGTGGTGTCAGCAGGAAACAGATGATCGTAATACGAGCTGCATTCAAGTTCTAAGCCCTCCGATTTTTTTTCTAATTAACTACTCACCCGAAATCGATGAAACTGGTGTTACTTCTCGACGTAATCGCTCTGCAGACGTACACATTTTTCACAACGCTGACGCCATGATTCCATGGCAGCGGCGAAGGCTTCTTTAGGAGTCTGTTTTGACCACTGGAAAATCGCTGAGGCAATAGCAGCACGGCTGGTGAATGTGCGACCACGGAGAGTGTCTTTCATTGTTGAAAAAAGCCAAAAGTCACTAGGAGCCAGGTCAGGTGAGTAGGGAGCATGAGGAATCACTTCAAAGTTGTTATCACGAAGAAACTGTTGTGTAACGTTAGCTCCATGTGCGGGTGCGTTGTCTTGGTGAAACAGCACACGCGCAGCCCTTCCCGGACGTTTTTGTTTCAGTGCAGGAAGGAATTTGTTCTTCAAAACATTTTCGTAGGATGCACCTGTTACCGTAGTGCCCTTTGGAACGCAATGGGTAAGGATTACGCCCTCGCTGTCCCAGAACATGGACACCATTTTTTCAGCACTGGCGGTTACCCGAAATTATTTTGGTGGCGGTGAATCTGTGTGCTTCCATTGAGCTGACTGGCACTTTGTTTCTGGATTGAAAAATGGCATCCACGTCTCATCCATTGTCACAACCGACGAAAAGAAAGTCCCATTCATGCTGTCATTGCGCGTCAACATTGCTTGGCAACATGCCACACGGGCAGCCATGTGGTCGCCGTCAGCATTCGTGGCACCCACCTGGATGACACTTTTCACATTTTCAGGTCGTCATGCAGGATTGTGTGCACAGAACCCACAGAAATGCCAACTCTGGAGGCGATCTGTTCAACAGTCATTCGGCGATCCCCCAAAACAATTCTCTCCACTTTCTCGATCATGTCGTCAGACCGACTTGTGCGAGCCCGAGGTTGTTTCGGTTTGTTGTCACACGATGTTCTGCCTTCATTAAACTGTCGCACCCACGAACGCACTTTCGACACATCCATAACGCCATCACCACATGTCTCCTTCAACTGTCGATGAATTTCAATTGGCTTCACACCACGCAAATTCAGAAAACGAATGATTGCACGCTGTTCAAGTAAGGAAAAGTCACCATTTTAAGTATTTAAAACAGTTCTCATTCTCGCCGCTGGCAGTAAAATTCCATCTGCCGTACGGTGCTGCCATCTCTGGGACGTATTGACAATGAACGCGGCCTCATTTTAAAACAATGCGCATGTTTCTATCTCTTTCCAGTCCGGAGAAAAAAAAATCGGAGGCCTTAGAACTTGAATGCACCTAATGAGATTTTCACTCTGCTGTAGAGTGTGCACTGATATGAAACTTCCTGGCAGATTAAAACTGTGTGCTGGACCGAGACTCGAACTCGGGACCTTTACCATTTGCGGGCAAGTGCTCTACCAACTGAGCTACCCAAGCACGACTCATGCCCCGTCCTCACAGCTTTACTTCTGCCAGTACCTCATCTCCTACCTTCCAAACTTTACAGAAGCTCTCCTGCGAACCTTGCAGAACTAACACTCCTGAAGGAAAGGATATTGCGGAGACATGGCTTAACCACAGCCTGGGGGATGTTTCCAGAATGAAATTTTCACTCTGCAGCGGAGTGTGCCCGCGAAAGGCAAAGGCCCCGAGTTCGAGTCTCGGTCCAGCACACAGTTTTAGTCTGCCAGGAAGTTTCATATCAGTGCACACTCCGCTGCAGAGTGAAAAATCTCATTCTGGAAACATCCCCCAGGCTGTGGTTAAGCCATGTCTCCGCAATATCCTTTCTTTCAGGAGTGCTAGTTCTGCAAGGCTCGCAGGAGAGCTTCTGTAAAGTTTGGAAGGTAGGAGACGAGGTACTGGCAGAAGTAAAGCTGTGAGGACGGGGTGTGAGTCGTGCTTGGGTAGCTCAGTTGGTAGAGCACTTGCCCCCAAAAGGCAAAGGTCCCAAGTTCGAGTCTCGGTCTGGCACACAGTTTTAATCTGCCGGGAAGTTTTTATTACCTTATTATCATACCTGTTAGACACAGAGTGCAGTAAGCATAAGTACAAAGATACATAAGTTAACTGAAAAAGCAAACACTCATTTTCAGGATGAAAACTTGAACGTTAAATGCAGCAAAACCAATCTCATTGTTTTAAACGAAGTGGCAAAAGTAAATTGACTGACTAGAGTCAAGATATTCTGACAAGTAGCTTTTCTACATGTAAGCCTTTGGAAAGATGCATAGATTTAGTTTTGTGTACTAAGGAGAATAGCACTGCATATAAATACTAAACCATTAAGAATTGTTTTATTTGGTTTAGTGTACTACTTACTTTTGCAATTGCACTTGGGGTGGTAGCTGCCAGATCAGTGGAAGAAGGCTCGTTATGCTAAGAAAGAAAGCAGTAAGAATTATGGGAAAAGTAAAGCCAGTATCATGCAAAAACATTTTTACTAGTCATAATAATCTCACTATTTATGTTGTCCATATATTATAAATAACAAGTGAAAAAAAAACAGTAAATACGTAAATGGAATTCATAATTAAAATACAAGACACAGCAAATGATTGACTTTGACAGCAAATAGCCCATACAGCAAGGCAGCAGTTCGTAATACTTTACTGTTAAAGGAGCTGAAATTGTGTGGAAGTAAGTATAAAAAGGAGCATATACTGAAATGCCCATATAATATGGAACATAAATGAATTTTTTTTATAGAAATGTGATGGCAAACTCCCTCAAATACAGTGATAAATGTGATGTGCAGATGTAGTATAGAATTTTTCTGGAATGTATATCTTATGTAGAAATACTATATATATGTAGATTTACTGACATTACCTGCATGTGTAATAAAATACATGTTAAGAGCAAAAATTTAAATTTATACACTTACTAATTTTTATTGGACATTTCCACTGATATGGATAGTTTTGGACATGAATCCTCAAAGTTCTGTTTAAATCATGTAGAGAACTTGGAGAACATTGCCTCTGCATTGTTTCCTGCACACGCTTCCTTCCAGCTTTTCTTTAACAATAAGTATCTTTGAAAATTTGTAGGTTTTATGTTTTGAAAAAGGTTCTTTGTAGTTCTGCAGTTTAATGGGCTTTTACAAACCAGATTTTATTATAACTTTTAGAGAAAAATAATCTGAGAGTGCAATATCATTTACAGATTTATCACAATGCCTTCTGTCTGTATTAGTGATCACGTGATCAATTAGTGATGATAAATTTTTTATTACTCATGCGCACTGTTTGCCAACACTAAAAACTAAGAAAGCCATTCGTGAGGCTGCTACTGATTTCATCTATAATATTTGTGGTTATGTTACCAAATAAAGTTATCGTATTTTGGGGAGTTGAGAGTCATTGTAGAACAGTTAGCTTATTAAAAAAGATGCCAAGACTACCGCGAGTTGATTGGTATACACAAAAAATGGTTATATAAATAATCTAAGAGTGAAGAAAACCACTAAGAATGGCAGAAGTGTTGAGTTGTTGATAAGCACACGCAAAACGGAATTAAAACTTTGCCAGCTTTTGGAAGAAATCATTTGACAAGCTAGAGTACAAACACACACACACACACACACACACACACACACACACACACATTATGCGAGCAACAGACACAGTGCAGTTTGGCTAGTGGGAGCAAGGGATGTGTTGTAAGGATAACTCCCATCTACGTGGCTCAGAAAAGCTGTTGCTGGGGGAAGGATCCAGCCATTGAGCTTGTACATCTTGTGCTCAGCAGCATGTTGTGCCACGGAATGGTAAACTTTTTTCTTGGCCCTGGTCTGGTGGTGGCCATTTATTCTGGTTGTAATGTCTACATAAAAAGCAGGTGTTGCTTGCAGCAGAGGTGACATGTGACTTAGCTGTTTTCACATGTCACCATGCCCCTTATGGGTTAGGATAGGCCTGTGACACGATTGGAGTAAAAAGTGCTGGGTGGGTGAATTATGCACGTCTTGTGCCAAGGTCTTCCACAAGGATATGGACCATGTGACAAGGAATTTGTAGTGTGGGCTGTCATAGAGATGCACCAGGATTCTGAATCAAGTGGACAGCAGAATATCAATTTAGAAGGGGTCAGAAGGATCTTGGGTAGTGTGTCCCCCTCGTCTGGGCATGTTGAATGAAAATCAAAGCCCTGGTGAAGAACGTGGTTCAGCTGCTGCATCTGGGTGATAGCGTGTGATGAGGGGGTTGATTCTTTGGTTGGGGGTTGAATTTATGGATGGTGTAGGTTATTCAGAGGGGTTCAATGTGAGGAGAGGCGAGGCGAGAATTTGATGAGTTGGTAAAGGATCCTCATGGAGGAGGGTGGGGTAAGTGGATGCAGAAAGTGAGGCTGAGAGCATGTTGTTTGAGGATCTGGAGGGACATATGGTACGTGGGAGGGGCAGAGATCCATGTAACATTTGCATAGCAAAGGATAGGGCAGACTAGGTGACTAGGTTGGGGGGGGAGGGGGAGGAGGGAGGGAGTGCCTGTCTGTGAAGGCCTGTGTGACACTTTCAGCCGATTGAGAAAGGGAATTCATGTCACTGACGTCTTTATAATCTGGACTCAAGGACCAAGGCTGTATGGGAGCGATTTTTTGGTGTGGAAGGGGTGACAGCTGTCAGAATGAAGGCGCTGTTGGTTGTTAGTGGTCTTAATAAACAGAAATGTTGATTTAGAGCCATCAGAAAGGTAGAGGTCAATGCCTAAGAGAGTGGCTTGTTGGGTTGAAGAGGTCCATGTGAAGCGGATGGGAAAGAAGGTGTTCAGATTGTGAATGAATAGGGATATGGTGCCTTGGTCCTTCAGTCCAGATTATAAAGATGTTAGTGAACTTGAACCATGGGTTTGGGAGGCTAGGAGGGTTTCCTATAGATGGTCAATAAACAGGTTGGCATAGGAGACTGCCACATGGGTGCCCTTGACTGAGCTGTGGATTTTTTAATAAGTTGTGTGTGAGGATATAGTTGGTAATGTCTATGAACAATGAGATAGTGGGTTTGGAGTTGGAAGAATGTTGGGAGATAAAGTGTTTGATAGTGGCAAGACAATGGGTGTGATGGATTTTGGTGTATAGGGAGGTGGAATCAGCAGTGACGAATAGGGATCCCAATGGGAAAGGGGTGGAGATGTTTGAGAGGCAGTGAAGAAACCAGTTTATATTTTTGATAGGAGAGGCTAGGCTTAGAGCAATTGGTTGGAGATTTTGGTTGCCAAGAGTGGACATTATTTTATTATTTTATTTTTATTATTTTATGTTGATGTCCATTTTTCTGTTGGCTCCATCCATACCATCCATATTAAACCCGCTGACTACCAACACCACCTGCAATTTGGCAGCTGTCACTCCTTTCACACCAAAAAATGCTCCCATACAGCTCTGGCCACTTGTGGAAGGCGTATCTGCAGTGACTAGAGTTCTGTTGCTCACTGTGCTGAAGGTTTCATAAGGGCCTTCAGAAGCAGACACATCTCCCTAAATGTAGTCTGCAAACAAGTTTTCCTTGTCAACACCTCTAATCCTCCAACCACTCCCAAGAATCGACTACAAAGGAGCACCCAATATTAACCTGGACTGGAGCAGCTGAGCCATACCTTTGCCTGGGCTTTGATTGTCTTTCATCATGCCCAGAAATGAGGGACACACCAGCCAAGACCCTTGTCACCCTACCTAAATTGGTATCCCATCACCCTCAACATATTCAACATCCTGGTCGACCACTATACTACTCCACTCCCAACCCCTTGCCACAGGGGTAAACCCTATGGAAGGCCCACATGCAAGACCTGCCCAATTAGACCACCTGTCAAAGCAGCTGTGATATATATCAACTCTTCTGCAATCACAGCACAGGTTTTTATTCCAGCACGACGCCCAAGTGCCTGTCCGCCAAAGTGAATGGCCACCACCAGGTTGTGACCAATAACAATGTTGACCACCCAGTAACACACCTCACAGCTGAGCGCAACAGGATATAATTCAACAGCTGCTTCACATCCTGTGCTATCTGGACTTTACGTCTAGCACCAGCTTTTCTAAATTATGTTGATGGGAATTATTCTTATAACTTCCTCTGCTCCTGTAATCCATCTGGTCTTAATCTGTGCTAATCCTCTGTTCCCACATACTTTATTCAACATTTGTCCCCTTTATCTGTCTCATCAGTTCGTCTCAGTCCATGTCACCATGCACCATGTCATTCCATTGTATGTTGCACCTCATTGGTTTGTATATCACATGCCTAAATAATGCACCTTCCAACTGCCCCTTCTGCTTTCCTAGCCAGCACACCTGCTGACTCTCTCTTAGCTGTTAACTATCCAACCCAGTCCCACTTCTCACTTCCCACCTCTTCCCCTCTGCCCACCCAAACTGACACAAGTCTTTCCCCAGTCCACATGCTGAACTACAATTCTGGCGTTGTGTGTCTAGCCAGCAAAATGTGTTTGTGTTGGGATTTCTTCAGAAACCTGGGAAAGTTTTCATTCTGTTTGGTGTGTGCCTGTCAACAACTCAATGTTTCTGCTATTCAGTGAGTAATCTTCTTTACTATTAAATCATTTGAATGAACCAGAACTACACCAACAAACTCTCCGCGTCTGTTCAGGATAACTTCGAAGTATTTTGGTATAAGAGACCTATGGTCTCTGATGGCTCATTACAAAGTAATAATGTGATTATGATTTTTTTCAGTTTATTACCACAATCACCCTGGTTTCTGTGAAAATGCCTTTACAGCAGTAAAGATGCCTATAATACGCAGAAGCCAAAACATAAAGTACACAACAGAGAGTAATTCAACAACCATATGATGAAATACAAGATTTTGCTCAGTTTGTGTTCAAATTGTTCTGTCGGTGTGCAATACAGCATGTAACAAATATAAAACTTTCCTCACACAGAATTGTTCAAAATTATTATCACCATGATCACAGCAGCATGTACAGTAATGCAGTATCGACTGTTGTACATGCTCCAGAATTCTAGGGTTTTGAAGTACTGTTCTGCAGCTGTGATAATCCCAGCAGCCACGCCTGTGTGTGTATTGCTTAGAATCTCGTCAACTAGGCTCTTCACATGCCCCCAGGAGAGGAATTACATTGGTGTAATACCTGCTCACTGAGCTCAGCTGGCCATGGAACCAGGACCACTGTGACCAAGCCATTCTCACTCATATGAAATGCAATGACTCTTTAATGAGCCTACAGAGGCCCCTTATACCAGAATATACAGAAGATATCCCTCAATAACCTCTGAAAGTCTGTCAGCAGAGTTCTGGTTCACCATATACTGATCGTCTCTCCTAAGGGTCATCAGGCACATTTTCTGTTATGTTTTGGCAGATATTTGCAATTTCGTTTTTGCATTGTGTTGATGGTGTCAGCCCGGACAATTAATGCTCGCCATGTCCTTCATGTGATGCCTAATGTCAACAACATAAAGCACCTTCCCGATTACAATCAAAATCACATTTTAATTTGGAATTTGATGCGCCCATTTGATAGAGTGGTCCCAAATTAGTTAAGTCTGATATTTGTTTTATCAGTAAGTGTTAACAGGGACTAAAACATGAGGAATGAACTGCAATCCAGCAATCAGCGTGTGCCGGGACAGTGCTGTTGCTGCTGGAGTATTTATTAAGGGGATTTTTCCTGTTCCTACTAAAGCGTATTGATAAAACAAATATTGCACTAGATTAATGCGAGGCTGTTTTATCAAATGGGCATGTAGACTCCATTTACACGACACAAAAACGAAATTGCAAATATCTGCTGAAACACCAGAGAAAATGCACCTGACAACTCTTAGGAGAGACACCCTGTATGTGCCTCAAGTTGATGTATTTCATGTTATTGACTGCATGGTTTAATGAAGAATATTTGCAAATGTACAAGTTCCAGTTTTATGTATTGTTGTGACTATTTTTTTCTTCCGATACCAAGTAAACATGCTTTCTGGGACATTGAAAGCTATGTTTTGTTGGCCAGTTAGGGAAGTTTCTAAATAGATGGAGACATTGGTTAGACTTGGGCACCTGCTGTTGGATTCTATCATAGGAAAGGGCCTGGCCTGGTTCTTCTGCCCAAGTGTGTGACCATGTGCAACCCAAGGCCTGGTCCCCTACACTGTCACTAATCAGCTAAGCAAACCACCACTTCGTATTCCTGCTCAGTGGTAAGACCTGCTTTGTGAAACCCAACGTATTGATAGTTCCAACTGATATCAGCGCAACACGCCCAAAGTCAGCCATCATTGCTATCACCAGCCCCGCATCAATCTGTGGTGCTTGGCCATGTCTTATGAATTATTCAGCAGGTGCAGACATATTAATTGCACATCTCAATAACATTGTGACATATTGTAAAAAACCATTTGTTGTGTGTACATGTACATAAAAGTTTTAATAAAATTCCTGTTTTTAAATGATCTTTCCTTATTGTACATTTCTAAGATGATTGGCTCATTTTTGTATTTGGTAAGTGGTTGATCATATACAATAACCTAATTTACTGTTAAAGATCCTGTTTTGTTAGCCTTTCTGCTTTTCGGGAATCTGCTTTAAATTGAGGCAATATCAATAATTTTAGAATATGGATGTTTGGATTTGTAGGATTAGTGTGAGTAGGCAAGAACAATTGTGCTTTTTTGTTTTTATTGTCATTGGACCAATTTTAGACATTTTATTAACATACTACTCTCATTGTTTCAGTGTGGTCTTGATAAACCTTGTCATTTGAAGGATAATTTTTAATTTTTAACAACTAGTTAAAAATGTGCCTTTTTATCATGCAGGAACCGTGCAGCATCTCCAGGTGAGGCATTTGCACTGTTATCACCAGCCTCTTCTTGCCGTTCTGTCCGTCGTCCATCTGGTAGCCCCCTCTCTCTTGCAGACTCAAGACTGACAGTCAGTCAGGCTACTGACTACCATGTTGTACCGAAGCCATTGTATCCAGAACTTTGCATTGAACATGTTTGGACAGAAAAATCAAGGTAAGTAGTTACTAAAATAATATAAAATAAGATTGTGAGGATATATCTAGCATCTCAATAATAATAATAATAATAATAATAATAACAACACATTCACATCTAACTAAATTATTTAACAGTTACATTGCAGACCCATACACATTTCCTGATACACTTACACATGGGATAACTTATCTGAAACCTAAAGATCAAGCAGACACAGCAAACCCAGCAAAATATAACCCCATAACATGCCTACCAACAATATACAAAATATTAACTTCAGTCATTACACAGAAATGAATGGCACATACAACATAGTCATGGGTGACTGGAATTTGAGAGTAGGAAAAGGAAGAGACGGAAACATAGTGGGTGAATATGGATTGGGGGAGAGAAATGAAAGAGGAAGCCTTCTGGTAGAATTTTGCACAGAGCATAACTTAATCATAGCTAACACTTGGTTCAAGAATCATAAAAGAAGGTTGTATACATGGAGTAATCCTGGAGATATTAGACGGTATCAGATAGATTATATAATGGTAAGACAGAGATTTAGGAACCAGATTTTAAATTGTAAGACATTTCCAGGGGCAGATGTGGACTCTGACCACAATCTATTGGTTATGAACTGTAGATTAAAGCTGAAGAAACTGCAAAAAGGCGGGAATTTAAGGAGATGGGACCTGGATAAACTGACTAAACCAGAGGTTGTACAGAGTTTCAGGAAGAGCATAAGGCAACAATTGACAGGAATGGGGGAAAGAAACCCACTAGAAGAGGAATGGGTAGCTCTGAGGGATGAAGTAGTGAAGGCAGCAGAGGATCAAGTAGGTACAAAGACGAAGGCTGGTAGAAATCCTTGGGTAACAGAAGAAATATTGAACTTAATTGATGAAAGGAGAAACTATAAAAACGCAGTAAATGAAGCAGGCAAAAAGGAATACAAACGTCTCAAAAATGAGATCGACAGGAAGTGCAAAATGGCTAAGCAACTATGGCTGGAGGACAAATGTAAGGATGTAGAGGCTTATCTCACTAGGGGTCAGATAGATACTGCCTACAGGAAAATTAAAGAGACCTGTGGAGAAAAGAGAGCCACTTGTACAAATATCAAGAGCGTTGATGGAAACCCAGTTCTAAGCAAAGAAGGGAAAGCAGTAAGGTGGAAGGAGTATATAGAGGGTCTATACAAGGGCGATGTACTTGAGGACAATATTATGGAAATGGAAGAGGATGTAGATGAAGATGAAATGGGAGATACGATACTGCGTGAAGAATTTGACAGAGCACTGAAAGAGATGAGTAGAAACAAGGCCCCAGGAGTAGACAACATTCCATTGGAACTACTGACGGCCTTGGGAGAGCCAGTCCTGACAAAACTCTACCATCTGGTGAGCAAGATGTATGAGACAGGCGAAATACCCTCAGACTTCAAGAAGAATATAATAATTCCAATCCCAAAGAAAGCAGGTGTTGACAGATGTGAAAATTACCGAACTATGAGTTTAATAAGTCACAGCTGCAAAATAGTAACACGAATTCTTTAGGGACGAATGGAAAAACTGGTGGAAACCGACCTCAGTGAAGATCAGTTTGGATTCCGCAAAAATATTGGAACACGTGAGGCAATACTGACCCTACGACTTATCTTAGAAAATAGATTAAGAAAAGGCAAACCTACATTTCTAGCATTTGTAGACTTAGAGAAAGCTTTTGACAATGTTGACTGGAATACTCTCTTTCAAATTCTAAAGGTGGCAGGGGTAAAATACAGGGAGTGAAAGGCTATTTACAATTTGTACAGAAACCAGATGGCAGTTATAAGAGTCGAGGGGACATGAAAGGAAAGCAGCAGTTGGGAAGGTAGTAAGACGGGATTGTAGCCTCTCCCCGATGTTATTCAATCTGTATATTGAGCATGCAGTAAAGGAAACAAAAGAAAAATTCGGAGTAGGTATTAAAGCCCATGGAAAAGAAATAAAAACGTTGAGGTTCGCCGATGACATTGTAATTCTGTCAGAGACAGCAAAGGACTTGGAAGAGCAGTTGAATGGAATGGACAGTGCCTTGAAAGGAGGATATAAGATGAACATCAACAAAAGCAAAACGAGGATTATGGAATGTAGCCGAATAAACACGGGTGATGCTGGGGGAATTCGATTAGGAAATGAGACACTTAAAGTAGTAAAGGAGTTTTGCTATTTGGGGAGCAAAATAACTGATGATGGTCAAGGTAGAGAGGATATAAAATGTAAACTGGCAATGGCAAGGAAAATGTTTCTGAAGAAGAGAAATTTGTTAACGTCGAGTATAGATTTAAATGTCAGGAAGTTGTTTCTGAAAGTATTTGTATGGAGTGTAGCCATGTATGGAAGTGAAACATGGATGATAAATAGTTTGGACAAGAAGAGAATAGAAGCCATTGAAATGTGGTGCTACAGAAGAATGCTGAAGATTAGATGGGTAGATCACATAACTAATCAGGAGGTATTGAATAGAATTGGGGAGAAGAGGAGTTTGTGGCACAACTTGACAAGAAGAAGGGACCGGTTGGTAGGACATGTTCTGAGGCATCAAGGGATCACAAATTTAGCATTGGAGGGCAGCGTGGAGGGTAAAAATCGTAGAGGGAGAGCAAGAGATGAATACACTAAACAAATTCAGAAGGATTTAGGTTGCAGTAAGTACTGGGAGATGAATAAACATGCACAGGATAGAGTAGCATGGCGAGCTGCATCAAACCAGTCTTAGGACTGAAGACAACAACAACAACAAAGAACAACAAAGAACAAAATTATAAATGAAGAACAAAAAGGCTGTTGCAAAGGAGCACGAGGATGTAAAGAGCAACTGATAATAGATGCAGAGGTGACATATCAAGCTAAAACTAAAAAAGGTTGCTGCACTACGCATACATTGATTACCAAAAAGCTTTTGATAGTGTACCCCACCCATGGTTACTACGAATATTGGAAATATACAAAGAAGATCCTAAATTGATACAGTTCCTAAACATAGTAATGAAAAATTGGAAAACCACACTTAATATCCAAACAAATTCAAATAATATCACATCACAGCCAATACAGATTAAGCGTGGAATATACCAAGGAGACTCATTGAGTCCTTTCTGGTTCTGCCTTGCTCTGAACCCACTATCCAACATGCTAAACAATACAAATTATGGATGCAATATTACTGGAACATACCAACACAAAATCACACATTTGCTATACATGGATGTTTTAAAACTACTGGCAGCAACAAATCAACAACTCAACCAATTACTAAAGATAACAGAAGTATAAAGCAATTATATAAATATGGCTTTTGGAACAGCCAAATGTAAGAAAAATAGCATCGTCAAGGGAAAACACACTAAACAAGAAGATTACATATTGGATAACCACAGCGACTGCATAGAAGCGATGGAAAAAACAGGTGCCTATAAACATCTAGGATAGAGACAAAAAATAGGAATAGATAATACAAATATTAAAGAAGAACCAAAAGAAAAATATAGACAAAGACTAACAAAAATCATATTAACAGAATCTTCCGTCGGTTCTTGGTAGAATAACATTATAATAATAAATGAAAAGCACCAGTTTGCTTATTGTTTATTGTAGAACAAAAGCAAACTGGTGCTTTTCATTTATTACTAACAAAAATACTGAGAACAGAATTGACAGCAAGAAACAAGACAAAAGCTATAAATACTTATGCCATACCAATATTGACCTACTCATTTGGAGTAGTGAAATGGAGTAACACAGACCTAGAAGCACTCAATACACTTACACGAGCACAATGCCACAAATATAGAATACATCACATACATTCAGCAACAGAAAGATTCACATTCAGCAGAAAGGAAGGAAGAAGGGGATTTATCGACATAAAAAACCTACATGATGGACAGGTAGACAATTTAAGAAAATTCTTTATAGAACGAGCAGAAACTAGCAAAATACACAAAGCAATCACTCATATACATACATCGGCTACACCATTGCAATTTCATAACCACTTCTACAACCCTTTAGATCACATAACATCAACAGATACGAAGAAAGTAAATTGGAAAAAGAAAACACTACATGGCAAGCACCCGCATCATCTAACACAGCCACACATCAATCAAGACGCATCCAACACATGGCTAAGAAAAGGCAGTATATACAGTGAGATGGAAGGATTCATGATTGCAATACAGGATCAAACAATAAACACCAGATATTACAGTAAGCATATTATTAAAGATCCCAATACCACAACAGATAAATGCAGACTTTGCAAACAACAAATAGAAACAGTAGATCACATCACAAGCGGATGTACAATACTAGCAAATACAGAATACACCAGAAGACATGACAATATAGCAAAAATAATACATCAACAACTTGCCATACAACATAAACTAATAAAACAAAATGTTCCCAGATACAAGTATGCACCGCAAAATGTACTGGAGAATGATGAATACAAATTATAGTGGAACAGAACCATTATAACAGATAAAACAACACCATATAACAAACCTGACATCATACTCACCAATAAAAAGAAGAAATTAACACAACTAATCGAAATATCCATACCCAATACAACAAATATACAGAAGAAAACAGGAGAAAAAATTGAAAAATACATCCAACTGGCTGAGGAAGTCAAGGACATGTGGCATCCGGATAAAGTTGACATTATACCAATTGTACTATAAACTACAGGAGTCATACCACACAATATCCACCAGTTCATCAACGCAATACAGCTACATCCAAACGTATATATACAATTACAGAAATCTGTAATTATTGATACATGTTCAATTACCCGGAAGTTCCTAAATGCAATGTAATGTATACCACACAGTTAAAAGGAAGTCACGGTTGATCAAGGTCCGCGTCACTTTCCATTTTTAACCAGACATAACGTCTGAGAAAGGAAAGAAATAATAATAATAATAATAATTCAGTTGAGAGACAAAGTTACTTAAAGAAGTGCAGGTATGGATATTATCTCAAACAGAACAGAACACAAGTGGCGACAATGATAAGGGAATGGTAGAACAAACTGTTCTTCCAAAGGCTGTTTGCAGTTCTGTGGATAGTAGTTGATATATTGAGCTTTCGAGATGTTTGTTTGCAGCCTGTGCTATTAAAATTATTTATTGCTTAGCATACAAAAGCAGTTGTCAGATTGCAGACTTGTTCATCAAGAGACATCAGCTAATCTGTTGAAGTAACATTACACTGGAAGATGAGGATAGAAATCAGAGAAGTTGTCAACAACTGGGCCTCTTAAAGTGGAATTTTCTGGAACCAGAGTTCCTTATTGCTGTGGGCCATTAGTGAAAGTGTTATGGAACATGTACAAAAGCAACATATTAATTTTATATTTCTTTGTTGGTAGGGCGTTACCAAACACTAATATCATTCACATTTGACAGTACAGACAATCAACAGTGGTTTCTTTCCTCTTTTTTGTCCCCAGTCATATATGTTTGAATGTCAAATGACTGGAAAATTTGAGATGGAATAACAACAATATGAAATGATAGGTTGCTACTCAGCACATAAAGGTGTTGAGTGGCAGACAGGCACATTGGAAAAAGACGTTATAGCTATTGGACTAAGTCCTTTGTCAGCTGAAGACAAAACGCGTGTGTGTGTGTGTGTGTGTGTGTGTGTGTGTGTGTGTGTGTGTGTGTGTGTGTTATAACGACTCCTCTTATTACTAGGCTAATTACTGTTTAGCTCTACAGGGCCATTATACTGAAATGTTTCCCCACACCACCTAGTATTGTCTTTCTATTTGTGTGAGTAACTGTATGTTCACTGTTGTGGGTAAATACATACAGCGTACACAGGGCGGTGTGTGAAACTGATGGCGTTTACACGCTACCGCTGTTGTAGAAATCTGCTCCAGATGCTGCAGATACCGTGTTGAGGTGAAAGTGGTAACCAAAATACGGAGAAATATTCTTCGGGGCTCTGTTGCATAGCAATCAGATTGCTTTCAGTTCTGAGAAATGTCCAGTTACTATTGTGGATTTGAATGATCCATGAAGTGACTTCTTTTCCGAAGAAAACATCGAACTATTTCACTAGAACTGAACACTCCCGTCGGAACTGTTCTCAACTGGTGTTTATTAGTAAATCACAATAGCAGTACATCGCTGGGTGTATAATAAGACGTACCTTCTTGAAATGAACAATATTTTATTGTTCTATTAACTGATTCGATTCTACACAGAGTACGCGAAAGAACTTGCCCCCCTTCTAACAGCCGTGTACCGTAAGTCTCTAGAGGAACGGAGGGTTCCAAATGATTGGAAAAGAGCACAGATAGTCCCAGTCTTCAAGAAGGGTCGTCGAGCAGATGCGCAAAACTATAGACCTATATCTCTTACGTCGATCTCTTGTAGAATTTTAGAACATGTTTTTTGCTCGCGTATCATGTCATTTCTGGAAACCCAGAATCTACTATGTAGGAATCAACATGGATTCCGGAAACAGCGATCGTGTGAGACCCAACTCGCCTTATTTGTTCATGAGACCCAGAAAATATTAGATACAGGCTCCCAGGTAGATGCTATTTTTCTTGACTTCCGGAAGGCGTTCGATACAGTTCCGCACTGTCGCCTGATAAACAAAGTAAGAGCCTACGGAATATCAGACCAGCTATGTGGCTGGATTGAAGAGTTTTTAGCAAACAGAACACAGCATGTTGTTATCAATGGAGAGACGTCTACAGACGTTAAAGTAACCTCTGGCGTGCCACAGGGGAGTATTATGGGACCATTGCTTTTCACAATATATATAAATGACTTAGTAGATAGTGTCGGAAGTTCCATGCGGCTTTTCGCGGATGATGCTGTAGTATACAGAGAAGTTGCTGCATTAGAAAATTGTAGCGAAATACAGGAAGATCTGCAGCGGATAGGCACTTGGTGCAGGGAGTGGCAACTGACCCTTAACATAGACAAATGTAATGTATTGCGAATACATAGAAAGAAGGATCCTTTATTGTATGATTATATGATAGTGGAACAAACACTGGTAGCAGTTACTTCTGTAAAATATCTGGGAGTATGCGTACGGAACGATTTGAAGTGGAATGATCATATAAAACTAATTGTTGGTAAGGCGGGTACCAGGTTGAGATTCATTGGGAGAGTGCTTAGAAAATGTAGTCCATCAACAAAGGAGGTGGCTTACAAAACACTCGTTCGACCTATACTCGAGTATTGCTCATCAGTGTGGGATCCGTACCAGGTCGGGTTGACGGAGGAGATAGAGAAGATCCAAAGAAGAGCGGCGCGTTTCGTCACTGGGTTATTTGGTAACCGTGATAGCGTTACGGAGATGTTTAATAAACTCAAGTGGCAGACTCTGCAAGAGAGGCGCTCTGCATCGCGGTGTAGCTTGCTCGCCAGGTTTCGAGAGGGTGCGTTTCTGGATGAGGTATCGAATATATTGCTTCCCCCTACTTATACTTCCCGAGGAGATCACGAATGTAAAATTAGAGAGATTAGAGCGCGCACGGAGGCTTTCAGACAGTCGTTCTTCCCGCGAACCATACGCGACTGGAACAGGAAAGGGAGGTAATGACAGTGGCACGTAAAGTGCCCTCCGCCACACACCGTTGGGTGGCGTGCGGAGTATCAATGTAGATGTAGATGTAGATTTCCTTCCATATGCATATTTTACAATGTGAATCAAAAACTCGCAATGGCGTCGATTTTTTACATCACAAGAATGGCTTTCCTCTACTAAAATTACTCTTAACCAGAACAAACAAAAACTATATCCTAAGAATAATTATGTGAGCGCTGTCCGCCACAGAGTAATAAACAATATCTTTGTCTCTCTCTCGCACTGTCACAGCAAGTTACGCTGCATGATACATCATATATGCCCCTCTTGTGGACGAACGTTTTTGGGCAAAAACAAACACGAGCGTTCACACAACACTATATCGGTGATTGTTTATGACGCTGTATTAAAGTCCACTAGAGTATTAATGTCCACTGTATTTCTTATGATATTTTGGTATTAGTGAATGACTATCTAAATGTAAATTATAGATTTGGGTGCATATACTGCTGACAAAGGCTGTGCTAAATTCCTGATGCAGCATATATGCATAGCTTACATGCTTGCTTTTATTCATTTGTCGAGGATGGCATGAGATGTGATCAGAAACCTTTTTTATCATCATTCAAAGCTTCTGTCACTCGCCTTGGGATGTCTCAAACGGATAATCTAGCCATTCGGCCAAGCCCCACAAAGGAAAACCAAGGGAAACCTCGGGGTAGGTTTACCATCCTCGTATTTCTCATTTGCAAGGATAATTAATTGAATTACAATGGAAAATAAAAAAAATATTTACAATATGGATTTTTTGTTGAATGAATTTAAACACTGTTCACAAAAGAAACACAACACTGTTAATCTTCTGTGTCTTGAGGTGAACCGTCGACGCGTTGGTTTACGTCCATCTACGATTCCCTTCTATCAGTCATCTCTGGGTAACTGATTGAATTCTATTCCCATTTCACCGTCTCCTCGTGGGTATTATGGTTTTCCGCATATGGTTAACATGAAAATAAGAGTCAGTGTAAGTTCCGTGGAAAAGGTGTTTGATCTATGCTGAGCTGAAATATAATCTAATCTAAAGTTCTTTCTAATTCTCTGTCCTGAATTCGAAATATTCGGAAGTCGTAAGGTGTTCTTCATTTCTATCAACAACCCTAGAATGCACTATACACAAATCCAACTGGAGCTGCCGTGTCAACTTATGCTCGTCATCTTTCAGATGGACTTTAACACTTGTTGATGGGCTTATAACTGAAAGGCATTCGCTCAGTTGGTAACTTCGCGAGCAACAATTGATATAACATAATTTACATACACAGGTATGTTACAACAATAGTACAATTCTAAAGACAATGTTCATCACAAAAGATTGAAACAAAGTAATAGGCGTCCTTTTAAAACTGAGAACGGGTTACCCCTTCCGAACAGCATGACTTCAGCTCAGTGAGTAAAAAAGCAAATACAAACATACATTGAGATTGTTAAGTTGACATAAGAAAAAATATCTTGCCATAGACCAGATTCATTTGAGTCACTAACCCATGGTCATTATGCATTGTGAAACCTGATTGAAATTACTATCTACTAAATAAAATTTTTTTAAAAGAATCATTCATACTATAGCTAAATTCTCTGCATACTGAAAAGAAAACTTATCCTTACAGTGGAAAACCTATACATAATGTCTGCATATCTCTCGTACAGTATGCCTGAAAAGAAAAACTAACTACTAAATTGCAAAAAAAAAAAAAAGAAACTATCCTAAGTATGATTCATAGGTTTAATGAAAATTCTCTAATCAATATTATTTGATAAGAATAGTATTTTCAATCTTCAGAATCTTCAGTCATCATGAAATTGCTTTAACAAGTGATGAGGATACATTCCTTTCACCTTTCCATTCTTCACATCCTTCAAAACATAAGTTCCTGGATGGGGTATTTTGGTAATCACAAATGGTCCTTGATACAATAATTGCCATTTTGTGTTCTTCCTCTGTATAAGTGAAGCCTTAGGATGAGTTTTTACTAAAACTTGGTCTTTCACTTTATATGTTTTTATTTTTCCAAGTCGATTGTCAAAATATATTTTCCTTTTTCTTGCCTTGTCCATTATATTGAGTAAGGATTGTCGTACTTTATTTTGTAGGTCTATTTTGTTAATAGCTACTTTAGGAATTGGTCGAATCCAGTCATTCTGTTCCTGTTTTCCAAACATCAGTTCGTATGGGGTGTATTCTGTCGTAGTATGTGGCATATTGTTTACAATTTCCTGAAAATCGTGAAGATAATCGATCCATTTGGGTTGCTGGTTGTGGCAATATGTTCTCATGAACCGGTTTAATTCACGAAAAATTCGTTCCACGGGATTCGCTGAAGGGTGGTACACTGATGTTAGAATTTGTTTTATACCACAACTGGCTAATGTTTGCCTCTAACAAAATCCAGTGAACATTGACCCATTGTCAGAAAGAATAGCCTCTGGTTTGCCTACTTTGACTATATAATCTTTGACCAGCTTCTTGGCTATGGATGCAGCAGTAGAAAGAATAGCCTCTGGTTTGCTTACTTTGACTATATAATCTTTGACCAGCTTCGTGGCTATGGATGCAGCAGTAGCTGATTTCAATGGATAAAGTTTGACATACTTAGTGAATATATCAAGAAAAGCTACAGTATATTTGCATCCTCCCCTTGATGATGGTAGAGGACCACAGACGTCGACCGAAATGATTGACAGCGGTTTAGTGGGTATAATAGGATGTAGGAAATCTTTCACACAAAAATTTCCTGGTTTGGCTAGCTGACAAATTTTACATTTCCTTAACTGTCTGTGCACTTTCCTGCGAATGTTTGGGAAGTAGCAATATGCTTGAATCTTCCGAGCACACTTTAATACTCCAAAATGTCCCCAAGTGATGTGCGTGTGCAAAATTAAGTCATTCTCATTCTTCTCGGGAATACACACCTTCCAATTATCTGAATCAATATGCCCTTTGAAAAATAAGACATCGTCCTCAACTTTGTACAGTCTCTTCAGATCATCGTTTCCAGGCTTTGCTAAAGTTTCCTTTATTGAATGCCAACGAGGATCTTCATTCTGTAGTTTTTCCATGTTCTTACACATGTCAAGAAAATGTTTCCTATATATTCTATCAGTCATTATAAGAACATTAAATTCGGACGGATTGCCGGTGATGTTGATAGTTGACAAATCTACATCTGGCATTCTAGACAGTGCATCAGCAATGAAATTATCCTGTCCGCTTAGGTATTTAATTTCAAATTGAAACTCTTGGAGTGAGAGCGTTCATCTTGCTAATCTTGGATGTAATAATTTACATGTTTGCAAAAAACTTAACGCTTTGTGGTCACAGTATACTGTTGTCTTCGCTCCATATAAGTAATAGTAGAATTTCTTAAATGACCAGACTACGGCCAATGCTTCCCTTTCGGTAGTCGTATATGTTCTTTCACAAGCAGTTAAGAGTCGGCTAGCAAAAGCTATTGGACAGAAAGTTGATGTCCTATCTATCATCTTTACTTGGAAGAGGCATGAACCTATTCCAATTTCCGAAGCATCTGCCGTTAAACCGAATTCTTGGCTCATATCCGGATGATATAATATTTGTGAATTGACTAAGGCATGTTTTATTGCTTCAAATGCATTCTGACATTGTTGCGTCCACACCCACAGAGTATTTTTGCGCAACAAGCTGTACAACGGTTCTGCATTAATAGAGTGGTCGTGAATGAAACGCCTGAAAAAAGAGACAACTCCGAGGAAGCCCTTTAACTGTCTTTTTGTTGTTGGAACTGCAAAGTTTTTGATTGCCTTTAGTTTCTCGGAGTCCGGTAAGATGCCTTTCTCATTTATAAGATGACCCAAAAATTTGATTTTATCTCGAGCAAAATGGGACTTTTGCAGATTTGCGGTTATGCCTGCTTCCTTGAAACGTTCTAACACTCTTCTCAATAAATCAACGTGCTCCTCCCATGTGCTCGTAGCTATGAGCATGTCGTCCACAAATAAAGTTAAATTGCTTCGAAGTGCAGGTCCCAATGCATGATCTAGAGCATTTATAAAAACTCCTGAGCTCACGTTTAGCCCAAAAGGTAAAACCTTAAATTGATAGCTTCTACCTGCATGTACAAATGCGGTGTACTTTTTTGATGGTTCGTCTAGAGCCACCTGCCAAAATGAACTTCTCTAATCAATATTTGTTAAGTATTTCATCCCCTCGAACTTTTGAATTAGCTCATCGATGTTTTCCGGGTGGGTTCGCACGGGCATGATAATCTTATTTATCTGCCGTGCGTCTAGCACGAGACGAACTTTTCCTCCCTTTTTCGAGACAACATGAAGCGGACTACAGTATGGACTCGTCGAAGGTTCGATCAGATCCCATTCAAGCATCTGGTGGATTTCCGCATCAACTGCCACGGTACTGGATAAAAAATACGGCAGAAAACTTGGTGTGGTATTGCATCTAAATGGCATGTGTATCCCTTGATTACACCAGGTCTTTCTTGAAAGACTTCATGATATTCCTGTAGAAGATCATATAATTGCTTTCTTTGGTGGTGTTGCAAATATTCAGGTTCTTGCACCTTTTCATATACCACAACTTCAGGGTTTAAAACTGGTTGCAAATAATTAATTTGGTAATACCGTACAGGTTTGCTATGTATCCACTTTATTTGCAGCTTTCGTCCCTGACAATACTTTCCATGGGTACTATGTTCCCTGAGAAGATTCAGTTGATGTTTCTGATCCATTATTGTAAAACTGGCACGGCCTAGAGAAAAATCGATATGCCAATTTCTCTCTCTAAATTCATCTATACCCGGGATACAGTCCTCAACCAATTTTTTTATTACAAGGAACGTGCAATTTATAGCTACATTTCCTATATCTAACTGGAGTTGAGTCTGCACTTTAACCTGAGAAGACTTATGACCAGTAGGACCTACAATTCTACAACATTGAACAGGAAAAATCGGTGGATTTGCTTTCTGAAGTATTCTTTGAAATAACTTCTCAGAAATGACATTTACTGCTGCTCCTGTATCTAAAGTAACTTGCACAGTAATGCCTTCAATCGCCGCCTGAATTTTCGCAACAGGTACAGTGATATGTTCCTCTTGACAAGGCATCATATCCTGCTGAAGTTCTTCTATTAATAATCTGCCTTCATTGTACCGGAAAAAGTTGACGCTCGAATTTTCGCCCCTGAAAACTTCCTCGACTGCACCGTCGGGGCTTCTGACAGTCGAGTTTAGTTTGACGATTGTCCATTATTAGTAGATGTCTGCTCCGTTACGTCGGTTATTATTGGTGGTTGATTTCTCCATTCATTTGCATTATCATTTGGTACCCAACCTGAAGTTTGTGGTTGGTTGTGATATTCATGGGTTGGTTGCTGATATCGACGTTTTGCTGATAATTCCCTTCTTGATAGTATCCTTTCCTCTTCTTATTATTCTTCCTCCATTTCCGTTTATATGTTTGTTCACATTGTTGGTCATGATTACACTTGTCAGGATTTTCGTTACCAAATTTCACGTTTTTCTGGAAATAATTCACCTGTGGGTTTGGTGAATTGTGTGCAAAAGGTTTGTTTCCATACTGTTTGTTGTTACTATTGTATTTGTTAGGTTGGTAACTTGGTTGGTTATAGCGCATACGAGATTCTTCGAACAGAATGTCTATTGAATCCAATGTGGCTAGAAAATCTTCCACATGTTGTTCAGGCACATGTAGAAGTTTTTCCTTAACTTCAAGTGGAAGTTTGCCCTTTAATATTCGAATGATATCCTGCGTCGGGATTGGTTCATTCCAGTATTTACTTTTATTTATATACTTCTCGAAATACTTTCTTAAAGATCCATTTTTGAAAGAAAAAGGTTGTGGGTCAAAAACTTCCTTACGTAGCCTTTCTTGTACACCTTTATTCCAGTATTTGTGCAAGAAAGCGCGTTCAAATTGGTCATAATCTTGACGCCAATCGGATGCTTCTGACGCCCACATCGATCCATCTCCATGTATGAATCCTGCAACGTACATAATTTTTTGTTGCTCAGTCCACATTCGCGGCAATATCCCTTTAAATTGCTTGATAAATACCACGGGATTGATCGACTTCCTTTCGGGAATAAATATCTGGAATTGACGATATTTAAGCATTTTTTCTTCATTCATAGTCACAGGTGTATTCTGGTGGCTACTACGCGGTGAATGATAATCTCGATAATTTGTTTCTGGTTGATTACGTAGATATGCACCAGTACATGGATATTGTTGCATGGATTCGGTTTCACTGGTTTCATCAGGAATAATGTCTGCTTTTGATAAACTGCAAGTAGTATGTGCCCCTCTAGTATTAACTAGACCTTGCTGGCATGCTTTTAATGTATTTTCTATCTTTGCTTTCCAAGCAGGAAATTCATCTCCTATATTCTCCTTAATCTCTTTAACTTCTGCTTTAAGTTGTTCTTGTGCAGCTTCGTTGTTAACTTGCACGTTAGAAACCGTTTCTTTCAAGGTTTTGTCAACATAATTTCGCACTGTCTCGGTTTGCTCTTTTGCCCAATCTTCAATGTCCTTAGAAAATGCGATCTTATGTTCATTGAAAAGTTTCTCTATGTGTTTCTCGCCTTCGAGACTGAGAGTGTCTATCCTCCGAGTAAGCTCAATGACAGCTTGCTCGTTATCGTGCTTAATTGTATTCACGTCTTGCGCAATAGTGTTCTGTACATGAATAACTTCTTGCACTTGATGATTTAGTGTATCTTGACGACATAAGATGTCTTTGTATTTGTTTGTTAATTCCTGATACTGTTGTTCTTGTGTAACTATGAGTTGTGCCTGACTGGTAATCAAGTGACTCTGCTTTGTTTCCAAACTCTGGAATTTTTCAGTAATCTTATCATTTATTTCTTTTAGTTTATTAGATTGCTCCTGAGCCAAATTAAATTGCGCACTCTCCAATGCCTGGAATCTACGATTCATGTCGTTTGCAAACGTGGATTGTGCCGTTGCAAGATTAGATTGCGTGGTTTCCAATGCTTTAATTCCTTGTGTTATGACAGTCAAACTTGACATCAGCTGGGATAACAAATCGGTATTCTCAGCAATTGGCGATTGCACTGGGCTTAATGAGGATTGTACCGACACAATTTTCGGTACAGTCATTTCGTTTTCGCACGCGTCTGTGTCAGAGATGAAATTCATGTTGTTTGTTGGTTGCTGCATATTTCTCTGGACTTCTTTCGACATATGAATGTCGGAACTAGCAACCGTTTGTGTCGACGGCATGAGCGCATTAATTATTGCTGGTTGCTCAGCCGTAATCGACATATCGCTAACTACGGCGGTATTAAATTCTGTGGCACTAGTTGACGATGCATTCACACTATTTAATTCATTTTGTGGCATTGTGATGCGAGCTTGCTTATTGGCTTTGAACATAGATTTAGTTATCACCACGTAAATGAGCAATTGACAGTTTCTCCTCTAAATAAGTCCTACAAAAGTGACTATTAAACTTTTACACACGCAAAAACGTTAATGTCCTAATGCTGTTAATGTACACTTTACAATGTGACACAAAAACAGTGCATAGATAATACATAAAATGTTGTCTTACTATATCTACTGAAATACTGGAATTCTAGTAAAAGTAATATAGCAACTCTATTTATACTTAGAAAATTTCTACATGAGGGGTCACTACAATGCATAAATGCTCAAGAAAGCTAGTAATTCAAATGTTCTGGCCTTTTTGAAGTTTCTGCTCGGCTGCTGGGACGGCGCACTCGTTCTCTTCACAAGATACTCCCGCACGTTAGCGTTAGCATGAAACATACAAAGGACCATAATGTAGTTACTCTATAAGACTAGACATACATACACACAATGAAACATTACTTACTAAATTACTAACATATTTGTATTGCAGGTTCACTATGAGTGTTGTATCAGGATCGTGTCCTGTCTAACGGTAGACATTTATAACGACTCCTCTTATTACTAGGCTAATTACTGTTTAGCTCTACAGGGCCATTATACTGAAATGTTTCCCCACACCACCTAGTATTGTCTTTCTATTTGTGTGAGTAACTGTATGTTCACTGTTGTGGGTAAATACATACAGCATACACAGGGCGGTGTGTGAAACTGATGGCGTTTACACGCTTCCGCTGTTGTAGAAATCTGCTCCAGATGCTGCAGATACCGTGTTGAGGTGAAAGTGGTAACCAAAATACGGAGAAATATTCTTCGGGGCTCTGTTGCATAGCAATCAGATTGCTTTCATTTCTGAGAAATGTCCAGTTACTATTGTGGATTTGAATGATCCATGAAGTGACTTCTTTTCCGAAGAAAACATCGAACTATTTCACTAGAACTGAACGCTCCCGTCGGAACTGTTCTCAACTGGTGTTTATTAGTAAATCACAATAGCAGTACATCGCTGGGTGTATAATAAGACGTACCTTCTTGAAATGAACAATATTTTATTGTTCTATTAACTGATTTCCTTCCATATGCACTTATATTTTACAATGTGAATCAAAAACTCGCAATGGCGTCGATTTTTTACATCACAAGAATGGCTTTCCTCTACTAAAATTACTCTTAACCAGAACAAACAAAAACTATATCCTAAGAATAATTATGTGAGCGCTGTCCGCCACAGAGTAATAAACAATATCTTTGTCTCTCTCTCGCACTGTCACAGCAAGTTACGCTGCATGATACATCATAGTGTGTGTGTGTGTGTGTGTGTGTGTGTGTGTGTGTGTGTGTGTGTGTGTGTGTGCGCGCGCACGCGCGCGTGTGTGCGTGGCGCGCACACACACACACACACACACACACACACACACACACACACACACACACACACACACACTTGTTCGCACGAGTATCCACACACGCACGTGTGTGTGAATGTCTGGCACTCAGCATCTCCTGTATATGATGAGTATCATTCTATCCATTTCATTTGGATGTCACTTAGTTATACTATCATGAACAGTACCACTGTGGATAATGACCGTATTTGAAATGACTATAAAATGTTACTGGGAGCTACTTTTCACTAAGTGTTAGTGGGATAATGTACACATTTCTGCACAAACACAAAGTACAACACCTGCTCATTACCCAAATAAAGAGGAGAAGTGATTTAACAGATTATGAAACAATGTAATTGTTGCTGTTGCTGTAGCTGTTGTTGTTGTTGTTGTTGTTGTTGTGGTTGTCTTCAGTATGAAGACTGGTTTGATGCAGCTCTGTTAGCTAGTCTATCGTGTGCAACCCTTTTCACTTATTCCATTTGAACCTGCTTAATGTACTCAAGCTGTGGTCACTTTCTACAATTTTTACCCACAGCTTTTCCCTCCATTGCAAAACTGGCAATCCCTTGATGCCACCTGTCATATCCTGTCAACTGATCTCTTCATTTAGAGAGGTTTTCCCCTGTTAGTTTCTGAACCTACTCAAAAGTTATTTGATCTACTCCTTTAATCCTCAGTATTCTTCTGCACCATCACATTTTGTGATGTTAACATAGTTCCTTTTTTCAGAAATGATGTTCTTGCTATTGCCGCTCTGTTTTATAACCCATCTTCCTTGTCCATTGCATTATATTTCTGCCCATATAGCAAATATCATCAGATACTTTTAGTGTCTCTTTTCCTAATTTAATTCCCTCAGCATTGCCTGATTTAAATTGACTATTTCCATTAACTTTGTTTAATTTTGTTGTTCATCTTATAATCCATTTCAAAGAAAATAACAGTTCCATTCAACTGATCTTCCAATCCATTTCCCTCCACAAAAGAATTACAAAGTCATCAGCAAACATCAAAGTTTTAATTTATTCTCCCTGAACTTTATTTCCTTTTTCCGGTTTCTCCTTGATCCCCTTTCTGCGTGATCTGTGGACGGATTGAATGACACTTCAGGTAGATTACAACCCTGTCTCACTTTGTACTCTATCACTGCTTCTGTTTTGTGTCCTTAGACTGGTGTGTCTACAGTCCGGTTTCTATACATGTTGCAAATAAACTTTCACTCTCTGTATTTTATCCAGACTGTTATGTTCAGAATTTCAAACAGTGTAATCCAGTCAGCATTGTCAAAAACTTTCTCTAAATCTACATATCCTATAAATATAGGTTTACTTACCTTTAGCCTATCTTCTAAAATAAGTCGTGGTGTCTCTATTGCCTCATGTGTTCCTACGTTTTTCCTAAACTCAAATTGATCTTCCCCATGGTCAGCCTCTGTCAGTTATTCCATACTTATGCAAATAATTCATGCCAGTATTTTGCAAGTGAAGGGTATTAAACTGATAGTTCAGTATAATTCACACCTGACAGCATCTGTTTTCTTCAAAACTGTAACTATTGCATTCTTCTTGAAGTTTGAGGTTAATTTGGTAGTCATATATCATACAAATCAGGTAGAATAGTTTTGTCAAAGCTGACATCCCAAGGATTTCAATAATTATGAGAAAATGTTGTCTATTCCATGGTCCTCGTTTCGCCTTAGGTATTTTAGTGCTCTGTCATATTTCCCAATTCATATTCACTTACATCCTCCTCCTTCTCTGTTAATATTGTCTTCAAGTATGTTTTCCTTGTATAATCGTTTTGTATATTTCTTTCATCTTTCAGCTTTCCCTTCTTTACTTAGTACTGGCATGCCATCTGAGCTCTTGTATTCACCAGCTGCTTCTCTTTTCTCCAAAGACCTCTTTACTTTTGCTGTTGACAGCATCTATCTTCCCTCTTGCAATGCATGTTTGTAGAGCCTTGCATTTGTCCTCCAGCCATTTTGCAAATTCTAACAGTTTCAGTTTTTAGACATCCATTTTCTGTTTCACATGCTTCGTTCATTGCATTTTTACATTTTCTCCTGTTGTCAAGTATTTTTACTGGGCCTTTCCTTTTTGATCTTCTGTTGCTCTTACTATTTCATCTCTCAAAGCTACTCATTTGTTGTCTATTGTATTTCTTTCCCCTGTTTCTCACGTGCTCCATTTGAAAATCTCCACCGCAAACAGTTTTTTCAGTTTATCTTGGTGCCATTTCCTAAATTTCCTCCCTTTTGGCAGTTTCTTCAGTTTTAATCTGCAGTTCATAACCAATCAATTATGACTTGACCCTGCATCTGCTCTTGGAAATGGTTTGCAGATTAAAATTTGAATTCAAAATTTCTGGCTTTCTTTATCTGAAACCTTCTGTTGCCTTTAGGTCTCTTCCACATATACAACTACCTTTCATGATTCCTAAACCACCTGTTGGAAATGCTGTGTAAATTTCTGCCAGGCAGCTTATGTGTTTTTCCCTTTCTGCCAATCCTAACTCTCCCACTACTATTCCTCCTCTTTTGTTTCCTGCACTCAAATTACATTCTTCCATCACAATTAGTTTCTCTCTCTTTCAATCATGTGGATAATATCTTTTATCTCGTCGTATGTTCCTTCAATAACTTCGTCTTCTGTAGAACATGTAGACATATAGATTTGTGCTGATGTGGTAGGTGTTGACTTTGTGTCTATGTCTTGTGTATGATAATGCATTCACTATGCTGTTCACTGTAACTTACCTGCATTCCTGTTTTCTTATTCATTATTAGGCCTACTCCTGCGTGCCCCCTATTTGATTCTGTGTTTATTAGCCTGTACTCACATTAGCCAGAAGTCCTATTCTTCCTATTCTTCCTCTATATCCATTTTGAGTGAATCCATTTCCCTTTTTAAACTCACCTTACTAAAGGATCTAACATTCCATGCTCCGACCCTCAGAATGACATTTTTTTTTTTTTTTTCCTGATGGATAGCATCTGCCTGATAATCACTGTCTGGAGATCCAGTTGGGGAACTGTTCTTCTTCTGGCATATTTTACTCAAGTGACTGCCATCATCATTAGCCCAACAGCAGAGCTGCATGTCCCCATGGAAAGGGGACGGGGGGAGGGGGGGGGTTGGGGGGGGGGGGGGGGGGGGAGCAGAACAGGTGTTTGCAGTTTGATAGTTTGATATCAACATAGCAAGGACAGATCAGTCAGTTATTCAGACTGTTGCCCCTATAAACATTGAGTACTGCTTCAGGAACTACAAATTTGTGTAGCCTCTCCACATATACCTCTCTGTAGTTGTTTCACCTATGATAGGGCTGCCTGTATCATAGAGGCACAGAGACCACTGCATCTCAGCAAGATTCATGGTTTGTAGGAGTCCTAGTATTTTTCTGCTATATCCTAAAAGTTTACCAGAGGCAGTTGTTGTAAAACACATTTCTCTCCACAGTTACTGACAAGGGCCTTACCAAATAGTCACATGATGATAATAGGATTTTTGTAGAGTCTTAACTTGCCGTTGCCAAGGATAAAGGTCCTGTTACACTATCAAATAACTTGTTAAACTTTACTAAGTTTGTTAAATATTTGACTGTGTATGGTGATGTGTTTGTTAAATGCAGCGTGTGTTTGCTGTGTTTGAGGGAAGTTTCAATTGTCGGCAGATTTGACAAGACAGCGGACGTTGTTTGTATTGATGCTTTACTGTGCATTTGAGAGCACTGGCAATTAACAAAATGGCAGAGCTGCTGCATCTTTCCCAGTCATATATTATGCAAGTAGAGATTAAGATGAAAATAAATATTCTAAGCACAACATACAAGCAGGAGTGCAATAAAATAAATCGAAACTCGCTGGTTCCTAGATGTAAAATGTTTATGTTACCACATTATGGTATTTTAATGAACTTTCAATAGTGAACCAAGTAGAAGAGAATAAATTTTTACATAGTTGTGTATCCTTTTTCATCGTGAGGGCCAAATAGCTGTAACAAGTCCACTTAGAGAAAACTGGTAGTCCAGCCAGTGCAGGAATTAAGGAGAAAAAGCTGTAGTCTCAAATTGTTGTGCAGTGGGAGGAGAGAATATTTATGAACAACATACTAAACATCCCCATCTGTCGTATGAGAGCAAGTGGGTGGGGAGGCCTTTAAAGGTCAGTTCCTTCATTTTTATTGAATAACTTGAGAACTGCAGCTTGTAATGTAGTGAAGATGTTTCCCATTACAGAATGAAACTAAATTTAATTTCCTACAGAAATAGTTCTATGTATGTTTTCTCTAGGACTAACAGTTTCTGCATTGCAAGGGATGGAAAAATTGCAAACTATTAAAAATAGTGTTTTAATCACATAAAGTTAATATTTATCACTAAGCAAATTGCATTAAGAACAAATACAAAATGTGTGTACAATGTCTGATTACAATAGAAGTGTTTTAAGGGGTTTATGGTGCTCTGAGGTAGGGGAGGAGGAGAGTAGAAGCACGAGGGAAGGTGGGTTGCTGGATTGTGGTCATGTGCTTCTCTCCTTCTTAGGTCTGCAAACTGAAGAGCGAGCAAGTGATTCCTCACTCTCTGTACCCCACCACATCGCACAAAGCAGCTACAGGATGTTTCACGAAGCAGGACGCCTTTTGAATTTACTGTTGATGCAGTGTGCAGGAATGCCCACAGGTGTTTCTTTTCCGCAGAGTGCATTGAATACAGATACGAGCTAATAATAATTCTGACAATGTTTTGGAAAGGATAGTTGCAACTTACCATATAGCGGAGACCTTGAGTCGCAGACAGGCACAAAAAAAAAGACTCCAAAACAAGTAAGTTTTCAGCCAAAGGCAGTCTTCTGATTTAGGCAACACACACACACACACACACACACACACACACACACACACACACATGGCCACTGTCACTCTCTGCTGAGGCCAGAAAGTGACAGTGGTCATGTTTGCATGAGTTGCGTTTGTGTGAACGTGTGTGTGTGTGTGTGTGTGTGTGTGTGTGTGTGTGTGTGTATGTTGCCTAAATCAAAAGGAGGCCTCTTGGCCAAACGCTTACTTGTTTAGCAATTTTTTTGTTGTGCATGTCTGCGACTATAGGGTAAGTAGCAATCTGAACTTTTCATAATATTGTCATTATTCCATCCAGGATTTTCAATTGCTTGTTTTTACTAATAATACTAATGCATATAGACAGAATTTAAATAAATGTCTGAACATTGTTCTATAATGCTAGAGAGGAAAATGATTTGTAAGTGTGATGTTGTCAGCGTTCTTTGTAGCTTCTTTGTAGCATTAGGGGGAAAGGAATGGGATTGTTAAATGTAGCATCTTGCTGTTGTCTATCATTGACAGTGTCTCGTAAAGCCATGTGATTGTGTTGTAGTCATTTGGTGGTGAATTGATGAATGACCAGAAAGCTACTGCACTTCTCACACCATTCACTGTGTTAGTATTAGATGCATAGATTCCTTCCATTTGGGTATTGCTAGACTTCTAGAATTGGCTGCACTGAGTAGAGCTACTTCCAAAACAGCCACATTATACCTTCCAAGGTAGGTATGAATATGTTTGCTGGAAGGGGACTGATCATGCTCAAGACTAGAACAGTAAGCTGCTGTAATGGACTGCTTGACTTATGTTTAAATATCTGAATATTATAACACCTAGGTGACCTACTTCTGTTGCAGAGGGAGACAATTTAAGCCTCTGAGCCTCTTCAGGTGTTGGGAGAGCCGAGGCTTGGATGATGCATTTGATACTCCTCACGCTACGAAAAGTATTCCAGCCAGAGAAATTGAAATAGACATTGTTGAATACATACTAACTGCATGTTACACTTCACTGTGGTGGACGGTTGACAGCTCGAGCTTTTGAACTGTTTTTACGTAATAGCTCACGTAACAATTGCAAAGAAATACTCACCTGATGACTCCACTATATAAACATGAGCTCAGTAGAGTTACTTTGTCTACTCACATAAGAGAACTGGATGGGAAATTCTGGGGAGGTATATTGCTGCCTGCAAAATGAAAAGTGAGCAATGCTCTTGTTGGGGGAGCTGCCCATCCCAGAAGAGTGTTACAGCTCCTGAATTTATTTCTCTTCGAGCAGTGTAGAACAGTGTGCAGAGATTTATGTAAGAGGGTTGGAACTTAAATAGTGGCAACTATTTCTTCACAACTGATACAAAAGAGTTACATGTTTGCTCCTGTTACTGTCCTTCAAAGTAGTCACCAGCATTGTGTAGAACCTGTTGCCAGCGATGTGGAAGACGTATTATATCGTTAGCAGAGCCTGTTCTGTTGATGGTGTGAAAGAGTGGTCTATTGCCTGTCGAATCTCTGGAAGAGGTGTGAAGCAAATGCCGCGAAGTGGTTCCTTCATCTTCAGAATCAGATCAGAGTCACAAGGACTTAAGTATGGGGAGTATGGTGGATGGTACAGTACTTCCCAGCCCCATCGACTGAACAGAGCAGCCACACCTTGCGCTATATGCACCAGCACATTGTCGTGCAAAATGATGGGTGGGTTGCGCAGAAAGTGTCGCCACTTCTTTTGCAAAGCTGGTCACAGGTGATGCTCCAAAAACGAACAGTTATACCGTGTATTGACGGCCTGCTGTGGAGGTACGTAATGCTTTAGGATAACACTGTCACAGTTGTACACGAGAATCACCATAACTGCTCCATTCTCACCATCAAGAGAACAGGCTCTGCTAATGATATACTATGCCTTCCATGTCACTGGCAACGGTTTGTACACAATGCTGGTGACTACTGTGAAGGACAGTAACAGGTGCAAACATGTAATCTTTTGTATCAGTTGTGAATAAATAGTTGCCACTATTTAAGTTCCAACCCTCGTAGATTCTCCCCAATTGTGTTTCTTGTATTAATATTATTAGGAACTCATATCTGTATTCCATGCAGTGTTAATGCAGTTTGTGGAAAATAAACATCCCATGAGCATGTTTGTGTTCTGTCACCAGTGATTCATAAGGTGCACTGCAGAGGGTTGGTATAATTTTCTGACTGAGCGAGGTGGCGCAGTGGTTAGACACTGGACTCGCATTCGGGAGGATGACGGTTCAATCCCGCGTCCGGCCATCCTGATTTAGGTTTTCCGTGATTTCCCTAAATCGCTCCAGGCAAATGCCGGGATGGTTCCTCTGAAAGGGCACGGCCGACTTCTTTCCCCATCCTCCCCTAATTCGATGAGACCGATGACCACGCTGTCTGGTCTCTTTCCCCAACCAACCAACCTATAATTTTCTGAAAGACCCTGTATTTTTTGTGACATAGTGGAGTAGATAGACTGGGATGTGTGTCACAGTCACATGGAGCGGGAATTTTGGCTTGACTGACCAGATCATGAGGATGGTGAAACCCTCTATAAAAAACCCTCAGTCTCAAGGTGCGCTGCACTCTGATGAGGTGTGTGGCTGAAGTGAAACAGTAATTGGCGTGCAACCTCTGGGGAACCTGCCGCACCTCTGCTAACGATATACTATGCCTTCCATGTCACTGGCAATGGTTTGTACCTTACCTGTGCACGTGGGGTTCTCTCCTGATGGACTTTAATTTCCCTAGCTGCTCTTTGGATCAAGATGGATCCTTCAAAATTTACTCTTCCTCCTCCCAGCAGAAAGTTTGGTTTGCTGGTAGGTGCCAACACGCAGTGAAGTAAGTGGGCTCATGTAGCCACTCTTCTCTATTCAGGAATTATTGAGAATGATGCCATTTAGAGTAATTGTTGCTGGCAAGAATGCATTTTTAATAGTCGAGTGGGAAGAGAGTATTTTGAGAAAGTTTGGCCTTTATATCCAACAGGTTGGCTTTTTAAAATTAGTCAGGCAATTGTGTAATGGGACTCTGTTGGCAGAAACTTCTAGATCCTAAGTTAAGAACCTCCCAAAATTATATGCCGCCTTGGGGGCACTGGAGCAGATGAGACGTGATTCGTGTCCTAAATTCCTTGTGAGCTTCAATTCTCTGGGTGTCTTTCATGCTCTACAATGTTTCTACCCAGCAGATAAAGTAGTCCAGAATGTCCAGGATGCTCTCTTTCAACTACAATTGCTGGAGGAGGAGGTGTCTTTCTGCTTGGTGCAATGTCATGTGGTTATTGCTGAGAATGAATGGGCAGATGTAGAAGCAAGGGGGTGTGTCGCGATCCTTAGTTGGTGCGGTGTACCAACGCTGTGCATGCTATTGCCTCGCTGGTGGAGGTGTCTTTCTGCTTGGTGCAATGTCATGTGGGTATTGCTGAGAATGAATGGGCAGATGTAGAAGCCAAGAGGGTGCGTCGCGATCCTTAGTTGGTGCGGTGTACCATCGCTGTGCATGCTATTGCCTCGCTGGTGAGATACAGAGTCTTACATGGATGGGAGGATGAGTTGTTAGAAGTGACAGACAATAAACTCCATCTAGTAAAGCCCACAACAGGGCAATGATGTATCTCTTTCCACCCATATTGACAGCACAGTGTCCTCCTTACTCGTCTTCACATAGGTCACAACCCTATTACATATGGCTTCTTGCACTGGTGGGAGGATCCTCCAATGCATGGTGCTTGTGGTATAGAGATCACTGTGCATCACATTTTGTTAGATAGTGTTTTATCGTCAGACCAGAGGGCAGCACCAGATTTGCTGATGGACTTAACCTCTGTTTTAAGTGACAATGAATGTGATTAGAGTTTTAAAGTTTCCTGAATTGTCCAACATTTTTTCCAAGATTTTAGAGAGATGGTCCTAATGTGTTGCCAGTGTGACTGGCTCACCCATGTTTTTTGTAAGTGGTCAGCTGATAACATTTGCCTGTGCTGTTATTTTAGCTCTTCTGTCATTTTACTTGTGTTTTAATCACTCATACAGCATCTTTTACCCTTTCTCCATTGCCTTAAGGTGTGTGAGATGAGTGATTGTATGAGCAAATGTGATTGATGTTAGAGTGAGTGTAGGAGCATCATTTTGTTGGTTTCTTCCTCACTGTGTGCAACAATTTTAGTGATTTTATCCACATTTATTCCTTGTAAAATGTGTCAGGATGCTGATCAGCTCGCCGTTGAGCGCTTGTGAAGTCAAACACAAACACACACACACACACACACACACACACACACACACACACACACACACACTTGCTCCTGCTTGCTCTTCAGTTTGCAGACCTATGAAGAAGGGAAGTGCATCACCACAATCTGGCTACTTATCTACCTTCCTTCATGCTTTTACCCTCCTCCAACCTCTCCACGCTGTTACACCCTCAGAAAAAATTCCCATTAATAATCCCATTAATAATACAGAAACCAGATAGCAGTTATAAGAGTCAAGGAGCATGAAAGGGAAGCAGTGGTTGGGAAAGGAGTGAGACAGGGTTGTAGCCTCTCCCCGATGTTATTCAATCTGTATATTGAGCAAGCAGTAAAGGAAACAAAAGAAAAATTTGGAGTAGGTATTAAAATCCAGGGAGAAGAAATAAAAACTTTGAGGTTCGCCGATGACATTGTAATTCTGTCAGAGACAGCAAAGGACTTGGAAGAGCAGTTGAACGGAATGGACAGTGTCTTGAAAGGAGGATTTAAGATGAACATCAACAAAAGCAAAACGAGGATAATGGAATGTAGTCGAATTAAGTCGGGTGATGCTGAGGGAATTAGATTAGGAAATGAGACGCTTAAAGTAGTAAAGGAGTTTTGCTATTTGGGGAGCAAAATAACTGATGATGGTCGAAGTAGAGAGGGTATAAAATGTAGACTGGCAATGGCAAGGAAAGCGTTTCTGAAGAAGAGAAATTTGTTAACATCGAGTATAGATTTAAGTGTCAGGAAATCGTTTTTGGAAGTATTTGTATGGAGTGTAGCCGTGTATGGAAGTGAAACATGGACAATAAATAGTTTGGACAAGAAGAGAATAGAAGCTTTCGAAATGTGGTGCTACAGAAGAATGTTGAAGATTAGGTGGGTGGATCACGTAACTAATGAGGAGGTATTGAATAGTATTGGGGAGAAGAGGAGTTTGTGGCACAACTTGACTAGAAGAAGGGATTGGTTGGTAGGGCATGTCCTGAGGCATCAAGGGATCACCAATTTAGTATTGGAAGGCAGCGTGGAGGGTAAAAATCGTAGAGGGAGACCAAGAGATGAATACATTAAGCATGAAGAAGCTTGCACAGGATAGATCAGCATGGAGAGCTGCATCAAACCAGTCTCAGGACTGAAGACCACCACAACAACAACAACAACAACCCCTTCTGCACTTTAACATGGTACACACATTTAGTACTTATTCTTAACACGCTCCATTTAACAACAAGCATTAATTTTATATGAGTAAGTCACTATGCTTAATAATTTACCATTTCTCCATCCCCTGCAATATAGAAACTATTACTTTTGGCAAAAAAATGAATTTTGTGGGAAATTTAATCTAGTTTTATTTTGTACTGTGAAACATTGTCACTAATTGCTGCAGTTTTTTAATTATTCAAGAAAAATGTAAAAATGTGATCTTTAATGCTCCCCCTCCCGTACTCAACTCCACACTTACACTCCACCAGTGGAGATTTTTTGTATGGTGTTCATGACACTCCTGCCTGCCTCTGTACATGAATTCGTGATTACGTGACTTTTTCCCCCGTTTAATTTTTTTGCTCTTCGTTGACTGGGCTATGAAGTAATGATCAGGCTCTAAGTGCAATATTTCCTTTAGCAGAGTTTCATAAGTATATTTCTCTTTCAGTTTCAACAATTCCCTACACCAGTGTCTTGTTTTCTTTTTCTTCTTAATATGCAGTGTTGAACTCAGTGCTAGAAAATGCCATTCCCACATGTGTCAAAATACTTAATGACACCAACAGCATCTACTTCAAAAGTGATGTTAAACAGCAAATTGTACCTGTTCATTTACAGGCATGTTTGACAAACCCATGGATAGAAAATAGCAAATTTGATAAATAAGTTCAGTTGATTGTGTACAGGAGCCAGAACATCAGTAGCAGGGCGTGAAAGGAGGTTAGGATGGAAAATTGTTTAACCAGTGAAGTTTCAACAAAGAGGGTGCAGTAATATGCCAGGGACATTGGATGGCTTTGGTAACACTAATGAATGAAAGATGATTTACTCTATTATTTGACCATAGGAATGTGTCTTTCTTTTTGTCAACACCCTATGGTGATATGCATTGTTGAAAATGAGCGTCATGTGCTCATTTGTAAAAGAATAATAGATATTGTAAACAAGGAAAAAAGAAAGATTCATCTTGAGATATTGTGAACAAGGAAAAAAGAAATGTTCATCTTGAATGTAATCCAATGATATGTACCATGAGAGACCTGAATAAGTCACATTGACCAGTTTCAGTTTGTAGTTGTGAAGAGACACACTGTTGGGCTATGTAACTTGAAATGGGTTTCATTCGTGGCTTATATGGTCTGATGGCAGCATTATGAATTCACATGCTGTTTTTCATGACATTAACAACATTACTCTTTAAGTGTGTGTGTGTGTGTGTGTGTGTGTGTGTGTGTGTGTGTGTAGATAATTTCTTCCTTATTTAATAACAGTTAACTTAGGTGTCATATAAAAGTGACTGAGATATGAAACCATTCCCAAAATTGTTGTTTTGAAATATACTCTTCCCATTTTTCCTTTTAACGGAATCAGATATTTCGAAACAAAAATGCTTTTTTGTGCAGTGACGATGTGACACATTGTAAGCCTTCTCCAAGTCTACATATGCTATATACATAGCTTTGCCTTTCTTTAACCTATCTTCTAAGGGAAGTCATATGGTCAGTATTGCCTCACGTGTTCGTACGTTTCTCAGAAATCTGAATTGATCTACCCTGAGGTCAGCCTATACCAGTTTTTCCATTCTTATGTTATGAATTCGTGTTAGTATTTTGCAACTGCAACATTTAACTAGTAGTTTGGTAATATTATTTCGTGTCAGCACGTGCTTTCTTTGGTATTGGAGTTATTACATTCTTCTTGGAGTCTGTGGATATTTCACCTGTCTCATATATCTTACAAACCAGATAGAATAGTTTTGTCATGGCTGGTTTTCCAAAGAGTCTCAAGAATTCTGAGGAAATTTTGGTGTACTTCAGGGCTTTGTTTCGGTGTAGGTATTTTTGCAACCTATTGTTATCTCCCAACACTCTCTCATTTACTAACTTTTCCCATCCTGTAGTATTGCCTTCAAATTCATCTCCCTTGTATAGACACACTGACTTCTTCCACCTTTTCCATCTTTTGTTCTTGTTGGTTTTCCATCTGAGCTGTTGATATTCATACAGCAGCTTTTCTTTTTCTCCAGAGGCCTCTTTAATTTTCCCGTAGGCGGTACATATCTTTCCCTATGTGATATATGCTTCTAAATCATATCATTTGTCTTCTAGCCATTCCTGCGTAGCCATTTTGCACTTCTGTCAGTCTTACTTTCTATACATTAGTATTCTCTTTCACCTGCTTTATTTGATGGATTTCTATGTTTTCTCCTTTCATAAAATGAATTCAGTATCTCCTGTAATATCCGAGGATTTCTTCTAGAGGTCTTGTTTTTACCTATTTGCTCCTTTCCCCCTTCACTATTTCATCTCCCAAAGCTACATATTTGTCTTCCACTGTATCCCTCTCATCTGTTCTTGTCAGTTGTTGCCCAGTGTTCCCTCTGAATCTCTCCACAATCTCTGGTTGTTTCAACTGTTCCAGGTCCCCATCCCCTTAATGTCCTAACTTTTTGCAATGTCTTCATTTTTAATCTACAGTTTATAACCAATGAATTGTGGTCAGAGTCCACATCTGCCCCTGTAAAAATTTTACAATTTAAAACCTGGTTCCAAAATCTGTCATACCATTATATAATCAATCAGGAGTATCCAAGTCTCATCCGCATATACAGCTTTCTTTCATGATTCTGAAACCAAATGTTAGTGATGACTAAATTATGCTTTGTGCAAAATTCTACCAGGCACCTGCCTCTTTCATTCCTTTCCTCCAGTCAATATTATCCCAACTATTTTCCTTCTCTTCCTTTTTCTGCTACTGAATTCCAGTCCCTCATCACAATTAAATTTTCATCCTAATGTTTTTTTCTTTTCCTTTTGTTTTTGTGGAATTTTACCAGATCAATGCCTATTAATTAAATTTAGGATATATTTGATACTTAAGTTTCATGTATTGCATAGCAACATGTTGAACTGGTAGTTCATATAATCTGAGGCAAAAAATGTATGTATTATAGGGAAGGAATAGCGTGTGCTGCATCACACGCATTTCTTGTGACAGATATGGTTGGGCAGATGTATTTATGTTACATGCTACCAGCTCGAAAGCATCTGATGTGCATGCGTCTTGAATTGACCCATGAACAGCAACTCATCTTTGGGGTTGCTTGTGCGATTCAAGCTAAAGATGCTGCCCCTCTTCCGGTAAGTGTCTGTGTGTGATAATGAATGTGATTTAAGAAATATAAGTTTATATTTTAAAAACATTTATTTTTCCCTCTTGCTATTTCTGCAGAAGATAAACATGATAGCAACAATAGATTTGTCAGGTGGTGTTGTGCTGTATACTGGTTTGAACATGGTTGCCAAAGTACATATTGGAGGAATTCCATCGGCATTAACCACATCATCTTATTTGTCTTCGCACTTAAGTCCTTTTCCGAGGTAAGATTGTGTCTTGTGTACCATGTACAATGTTTCTGAGTCTAAATAAAATGAAATACTTTAACGTTTTCAGAATAAAGGTGTGTTCAATAATCCTTTTAACAGTTGAATCCAGTATGAGTATCACATACTGCTTTTTTCCTTTACAAAATGTGAAATAAGACTTATATGTAGAGGCCAGTATTTGTTACACCTAAGGTGGTATCCAATATACATGAGCTGAAGGAGTAACTACAAATGAACCCAAGGAGACTGTTGCCCAACTTAAATGTTGTAGAGTACAAGAATAGCTGTGTCACATGCAGCACCTTACGATGTTGGCCAGTCCACAGTTAACTGTCATTTGCAAAATCTGACTTTGGTAGGTGAAGGAGAAACAGTGATCTGTATTATTTATTACAATTTTTAATAGTCTTCATTGCAATATAATACAATAGTAACTCAGAATGAGTTAACTATTTTTTTTGTCACTGGATACTACACGGAATATGTCTATCAGATCCAAAAACTTCACTGAACACCATGTACCCTGCTAGCAAGAGTGTGTGAATGTAATCTCTTGAGAAACTTTTAATAAGTGTGAAAGTAATGTCACACATATGTAATGAATTGCATTATTTCTTTTCCAGTATCAGTATTCTTATTAAGACAAAGGAAGAAAGTTCCAATGTTTAGAAGGCATGTAAAGGATTTGCAATTTTTGTTAGTTTTGTCAGATGATGGCAAAAGGTGATCTCTTTTTTTAATCCACTCTTGTATGTTTCGTAGTCCCTTTCATCCCTACTGACCACAACCACCTGAAAGCACACACGTAACCTTCTTTCAAACAGATGCAGTTTCTCTCCAACCATATGTTGCCTATTCCCCTCAAGTCACCTCCAGATAATCTGATTTCACCTTGCCTCCCCAAATCCCATCACAGTGACCTCAACTTCACACCTATGGAATGACCAGCTGTTCATATCCTTCATCCCACTCGGTATCTAATCATTCTATTTGCAGACAAAGGCTCCATTACCATGCTCTAGAATTGCACTAACTATTCTCCTGAAGGTTTTCACCAGCTTCCCTGTGTCACTGCCTATAAACTGTACCTCTATGGTCTTTTCTCAAAAATCCCCCAGGGGTCTTGCCACGTCTTGGTGAATTCATGCTTGGCTACTACAGGGCCCCAGCCTCTGCAGCACCTCTTCCCTTTCTGTGCTGCATATCTATCCTTCTGCTATTCTTTTCCCCTTCCTTGGATAACATGTCTGAGACATTTTTTGGAATGTGTTCTGAGGTTTTAACAGCCTGACATCAGAACAAACACCATCTGTTTTTTCTTTCTTTCTTCCATCTCCTACCCTTCCTCTGTTTCAGCATTTGAGGTTTTTGTATTTCTTCTTTCTCTCTGTGTGCTCGTGAAGGTCGGCCCCAGTTTTTGATATGTAACAGGTGACTGGGTAACACATAAATTCCCAGAACCGGGTGACAGGTAGGGTTCACATGTACCCCATGGTACAGGATAGAGACAGGGAGGGTTGATTGCCTGAGCTGTTACCTTCCCAAATTGCCAACTGGTTCCTCTGTCAGGAGTTCAGAAGGTGTGACCTGAGGTGTGAACAATCACCTAAGGCAGGTTAGCTCCCCTCTGAGGGGGGACCCCAGTTGGAAGGAGCGTGCCATCAGAGATACTGGCAATTGTGGGAGATTTTCTTGGGATGAGCCAATCACCGTGTCAGTCTATATATATAAACTTAAACGGAATGAGGCTAAAGATTCAAAGGATCTCTAAGCTGCACCTCAGTTCCTCATGGTACCACACACTAATAGAAGATCAGCCCTTTGATGCCGTTTATCTGTTTATTATTCAGAAAGATGCTGATGCATTTGCAAGTCCTATAAAATCCTGCTCTTGCTTACTTAATGGAACTTTGCTTTTGGGGACCAGTCCTAATTTTCAAGCCCAACAACTGTTTGCAGCTTCACTCCTCCACAGCTATCCTGTTCATGTCGAGGCCCATCAAACGCTGAATTCTTTGCATGGTGTTATTCACGCTCGACTGCTCGATGGTGTGACAGAGAGATAAACCCAAACTTACCTCTCTGACAAGGGCATCACTGCAGTCCATCGGGTAATGAGAAAGATTAATGCAACCTTAGTGCCTACACATACTCCTCTTCTCATATTTGATGGAGTAGTGCTTCCATCGAGGGTCAGAACAGGCTATGAAGTCATCATGGTCTGACTGTACATTCCAAATGTGATGCATTGCTACCACTGTCAATGTTGTAACCAGACTCCCATGTCCAGCCTCCTCCCAAGAATGTGCCGTGCACCTCGATGAGTGGGCCACCTGGGAGATTTGGGTGAAGGAAATAGTACCTTGCTCTGTGAAGGACACGACGATGCAGACTTGTGACCTTGAAGTCAGCACTGTTGTTGTTGTGGTCTTCAGTCCTGAGACTGGTTTGATGCAGCTCTCCATGCTGCTCTATCCTGTGCAAGCTTTTTCATCTCCCAGTACCTACTGCAACCTACATCCTTCTGAATCTGCTTAGTGTATTCATCTCTTGGTCTCCCACTACGATTTTTACCCTCCACGCTGCCCTCCAATACTAAATTGGTGATCCCTTGATGCCTCAGAACATGTCCTACCAACCGATCCCTTCTTCTGGTCAAGTTGTGCCACAAACTTCTCTTCTCCCCAATCCTATTCAATACTTCCTCATTAGTTATGTGATCTACCCATCTAATCTTCAGCATTCTTCTGTAGCACCACATTTCGAAAGCTTCTATTCTCTTCTTGTCCAAACTATTTATCGTCCATGTTTCACTTCCATACGTGGCTACACTCCATACGAATACTTTCAGAAATGACTTCCTGACACTTAAATCAATACTGGATGTTAACAAATTTCTCTTCTTCAGAAACGCTTTCCTTGCCATTGCCAGCCTACATTTTATATCCTCTCTACTTCGACCATCATCAGTTATTTTGCTCCCCAAATAGCAAAACTCCTTTACTACTTTAAGTGCCTCATTTCCTAATCTAATTCCCTCTGCATCACCCGACTTAACTAGACTACATTCCATTATCCTTGTTTTGCTTTTGTTGATGTTCATCTTATATCCTCCTTTCAAGACACTGTCCATTCCATTCAACTGCTCTTCCAAGTCCTTTGCTGTCTCTGCCAGAATTACAATGTCATCGGCGAACCTCAAAGTTTTTATTTCTTCTCCATGGATTTTAATACCTACTCCAAATTTTTCTTTTGTTTCCTTTACTGCTTGCTCAATATACAGATTGAACAACATCGGGGAGAGGCTACAACCCTGTCTTACTCCCTTCCCAACCACTGCTTCCCTTTCATGTCCCTCGACTCTTATAACTGCCATCTGGTTTCTGTACAAATTGTAAATAGCCTTTCGCTCCCTGTATTTTACCCCTGCCACCTTTAGAATTTGAAAGAGAGTATTCCAGTCAACATTGTCAAAAGCTTTCTCTAAGTCTACAAATGCTAGAAACGTAGGTTTGCCTTTTCTTAATCTTTCTTCTAAGATAAGTCGTAAGGTCAGTATTGCCTCACGTGTTCCAGTGTTTCTACGGAATCCAAACTGATCTTCCCCGAGGTTGGCTTCTACTAGTTTTTCCATTCGTCTGTAAAGAATTCGTGTTAGTATTTTGCAGCTGTGACTTATTAAGCTGATAGTTCGGTAATTTTCACATCTGTCAACACCTGCTTTCTTTGGGATTGGAATTATTATATTCTTCTTGAAGTCTGAGGGTATTTCGCCTGTTTCATACATCTTGCTCACCAGATGGTAGAGTTTTGTCAGGACTGGCTCTCCCACGGCCATCAGTATTTCCAATGGAATATTGTCTACTCCGGGGGCCTTGTTTCGACTCAGGTCTTTCAGTGCTCTGTCAAACTCTTCACGCAGTATCATATCTCCCATTTCATCTTCATCTACATCCTCTTCCATTTCCATAATATTGTCCTCAAGTACATCGCCCTTGTATAGACCCTCTATATACTCCTTCCACCTTTCTGCTTTCCCTTCTTTGCTTAGAACTGGGTTTCCATCTGAGCTCTTGATATTCATACAAGTCGTTCTCTTATCTCCAAAGGTCTCTTTAATTTTCCTGTTGGCGGTATCTATCTTACCCCTAGTGAGATAGGCCTCTACATCCTTACATTTGTCCTCTAGCCATCCCTGCTTAGCCATTTTGCACTTCCTGTCGATCTCATTTTTGAGATGTTTGTATTCCTTTTTGTGTGTTTCACTTACTGCAGTTGTAAAATCCCCTAGTATCACGGTAGCATCCCCCTCTCCAGCTGTGCAACAAGCCAAGAAATCATGGCCCCTATGGCGAAATCACCTGCTTCATAACAGACAGGTTGGATAGGACAAAAGAAAGGCTCCTGTGAAGACTTCTTACGTCCCTTCAGCCAACAAACATCTGAGTCTTCATCTGCCAGCCACAAAGACTCTAAGAAATCAAACAAGTATAGTGTTCTCCTTCCCTGACTCGGAGATCTTCTTCAACAGTGTCGCTGCATGGTACCCTCACCTGACCAACCTCCATTTCGCCGGTGCTGGATTTCTTACTGGTTTTCTGTCCTGGAATCCGCAGACCAACCCAGAGAGAATACCGATGCCTTTGTAGATCTCATGGAACAGGATCCTCTGGTCTCTGCACACTGTAGCAGTGAGCCTTCGAAGGCTGGCACTTGGTTGCCACCGATGTGACAACCCTTCTTTGATCCTTCCTTCTCTTTTCCAGTCATGACTTTCCTGCAATGGAATGTTCACACCATTAGATCCAACAAGGGGGAATTATGGCTGCTCTTGGATTGGCAGCGTCCTCTTGTTTCCTGCGTCCAAGAAACAAAACTGTGTCCTCGCCACCGCTTTGACCTCTTGCATTTCCTTCCAGTCGATTTTGACCTTCTCCCCAAGGATGGCATTCCATCTAATGGGGGAGTCATGCTGCTCATGCGAGATGATGTTCACAGCCAGACGATCTCGCTGAACATTCTGCTCCAAGCTGTTGCATTCCACATTATCCTTCCTAGCTTCACCTTTTGTCTTTGCAAAGTCTACGTCCCTCTGTCACTGGGTGTCACCACGGCAAGCTTCCTCCAGCTTCTTGGTCAACTCCCTCACTCCTTTTTGTTGCTTGATGACTTTAATGCTTACCATCCCCTTTGGGTCTCTTCCAGAACCTGTCTGAGAGGTGCACTCTTGGCTGACCTTCTCAATCAGCTCAACCTCATTTGTCTTAACATTAGAGCACCCACATTCCTTTCAGACACCATGCACACCACTCCCATTTGAACCTCTCGTTCTGCACCACCCATCTCGCCTGTCATCTTGAGTGGTTCTTTCTCTCTGTCACATACTCCAGCAACCATTTCCCAAGCTTTATCCACTTGTTGACTCCTACCCCACCTATGTGCAAACCCAGTTGGCAGCTTTTTAAGGCTGACTGGAGGCTTTACTCCTCTCTGGCAACCTTCGGCAAACATTTCCCCAGTTGTGATGACAAAATAGAATTCCTTACAAATGTTACCCTTGCCGTCGCAGAACATTTTATTCCTCACACTTCATGTTTACTACATGTCGTGGTCCCTTGGTGTACTGAGGCATGCTGTGATGCAATTCCCACGCAGACACGTGCACTCTGAATTTTTAATCATTGTCCTATGATGACGAACTGTATGTGTTGTAAATAGTTGCATATGCAGTGTTGTTGCATTCTTCGGGATAGCAAAGAAGCTAGTTGAATTTCATTTACTAGTTTTTTAACAGTTCCACTTCCTCTTCCTTTCTGTGGGCCAACTTCTGACTGCTCTCTGTGACCAAGGTCCATTCCCCAATTTCCAGCCTTATTGTAGTAGATGATGTCATTGTGGATCCCTTTGCTGTCTCCAACACCTCAGGCCACTATTTTGCGGAGATTTTGAGCTTCACCCACTATCACCGCACCTTCCTCCATCGGAAAGGAGTGGAAGTGGCTCAGGTGATACCTTTGTTCTCTCAGAATCATGAATGCTACAATGCCGCCTTTATTATGAGGGAACTAGAACGTGCTCTCACTTTATTGCTATCTCCTGTTCCAGGGTGAGACGATGTTCACATTCAGATGATGCAGCACCTCTCTCTTGTGGGCAAGTACTTTCTCCTTCATACATACAATTGCATCTGGGCAGATTGCAAGTTTCCCAGAAGCTGGTGTGAAGCCACTGTCATACCTGTACCTAATCCTAGTAAGGACAAATACCTTCCTTCTAGCTACCACCTGATATCTCCCACCAGCATGGTCAGTTTGTATGGTGGCTCAATTCTCCTACTCTACTAACCACTGCACAATATGGATTTCGAGCGCGCCGTTCTGCAGTTGATTGTCTCATCACTTTGTCAACCCATGCCATGAACAGTTTTCTGCGGAAATACCATACATTGGTCATATTTTTTCATTTGGAGAAAGCCTACAACATATGCTGGTGGACCGCTATCCTCCATACGCTATACACACGAGGCTTCCGAGCCACCAGCCCCGTTTCCTTCCAGAATATTTAATACACCGCATTTACAAGGTACTTGTGGGTTCAGCGTTGTTGGACACCTTTATCCAGGAAAAGAGGGTGCCTCAGGACTCCGTCCTGAGCATCGTCCTCTTTGCTATAGCCATTAACCCTCTTATGATCTGTCCCTCGCTTAGGATCTCCGCTCTCTTTTTGTTGCCGACTTCTCGATCTATTGCAGTTTTCCATGGGCTTGTCTCCTTGAGTGGCAATTTCAGCGATGTCTCGATCGTCTTTCTGTGTGAAGCATCGACAATGGCTTTCACTTTTCCACTGACAAAACCGTTTGTATGAACTTCTGGTGGTGGAATGGCTTTCTTCTACTGCCATTACATCTAGAGCCTATTGCCCTTCCATTTGCTGAAACTATGAAATTCCTATCACTCATGCTTGATAGAAAAGTTTCGTGGACCTCCCATGAGTATTACCTGGCTGCCTGGAGTACCCAGTCCCATAATGTCTTATGTGTCGTAAGCGGTACTTCCTGGGGTGCAGGTCAGACCACCCTCCTCCATTTGTACTGATCCCTTGTCCTTCAAAACTAGTCTATAGGTACTTTATTTATGCATCTGCCCATCCGTCCATCCAGCCATCTAATGCCACCTGAATACAACCCACTATTGCGGAATTCGTTTTACACTAGCCCGGTTGAGAGTCTCTATGCAAAAGCTGCTGTCATATTGGTGTAATGTTCTCCTCAGCTGGTATGCGGGCTGTTCATCTGCCATGCCTGGACACCCATCCTATGCCTCCTTCTTCAATGACTCCTTTGACTACCAGTATGGGGTATGTCCTCTTTCTCTTTTACCACCCGGAGTTTGCCTTTGGTTCACTGCTCCAGCAGCTTAACATCATGCTACCTGCCATGTTCCCGGTGGGCATCAACCCTTCACAACCTTGGCTTTGTGTGGTGACTCATGTTTATCTTAAACCTCATTTGCTTCATAAGAAAACTATTCTGGATTTGATCTATCACAGTAAGTTTCTTGACCTTCGCTTGCAACTTAACAACAGTACCTTCATGTACACCGATGGTTGTAAAACTGACCCTCGTGTTGGGTGTGTCTTCATCATTGACACTGACGATTTTTGGTATCAGCTTCCGGAATACTGATTAGTTCTAACCACAGAGCTCTTCACCCTCTATCAGGCCGCACAGTGCATCCAGCGACACGGGCTTTTTAAATGTGTCGTATGCTCCGATTCTCTTAGTGCCCTTCACAACCTCTTTGTGCTATACCCTGTTTGTCCCTTAGTGCAACGAGTCCAAGAAAGCTTCCACTTGCACGCTCTTGAGGGAGCTACTGTGATGTTTATGTGGGTTCCTGGTTACATTGATCTGATGGGCCATGAGGTTGTTGATGCTGTTGATGCTGATGACAAGGCTTCAGTCCTCCTACCTCGTTTCACTGACTCTTCCATTCCTTCTGATGATCTCCATGTTGCTGTCCGTTGGCAGGTGGTCTGTCTTTGGCATCACCACTGGTGTTCTCTTCATCTGAATTATTGGCCATTTTAGCAAACGATGTGCAGGTTGTTGACCGCTTTTTACTTTTTATCTGTCATAGCAATATGGTGAAGGACACTTAATCTTTAGGGACTTTTATTGTCTCTATGCCATATTTTGTGGACGTTTCTCTCAGAGGAATTCATTGTTATTAGTTCTCTTTCCTTCCTTTGATTGGGCAGAACATGTATTTGTTTTACCTTGTTTTTCATATTAGTGTTTTAAGGTAATGACATGCACGCATATGACCTCAGTTGTTTTTGCGCCCTAAAACAGAACAAAACAAAACCTATCCCAAAAATCAACAGGACCTATAGGGGCTCTTCAAAACATTAGGTCAGTCGTAAAATCTGTCACCTGAGTCCATATTCCTTCTCCCAATGACAACCTCTCATATACTCACCTCTTACCACCTTCTCCCCAAATACAACACAACGGACGGGAAAGCAACAAGTGAAGTAGTCAAGAGGGAATACACATATTTTAAAAAAATGTAATTGTTGCAATGTGCAAGCTGTCAAAGAATGAAAAACAAAGCAGCAGCAAGATGCATGATTACAGGAAAGGTAAGTGTCGTTCATAGGAAAATTAAAGAAACAATTGGAGAAAAGAGAAGCAGCTATTTGAACATCAGGAGCTCAGACGTCATGCAAGTGCTAAGCAGAAAAGTGAAGGCTGATAATTGGAAGGAATATAGAATGGCTGTGTAAAAGAAAGAAACTTGAAAGACAATATTATGGAAAGAGATGAAGAAGTTGTTGAAGGTGATACAGGTCATACAGTACTGCGCGAATTTGACAGAATAGTGAAAGACTTCAGCTGAAACAAGACACCTGCTGTAGAGGACATTTCTTCAGAATTTTGAAGTTATGTTTATTCTGGTTTTCAAGATATGTGAGACAGATGAAATTCTCTCATACTTAAAGAATGGTGTAACAATCTCAGTACCAGATAACGATCAGTAAACTCATGATTGTAAAAAACTAATACGAATTATCTACAGTAGACATAATGGCTTGTGGAAGCCCACTTAGGAACAGATCAGTTCAGGTTCTTGTGAAATGTAGGAATGAGCAATGCAGTACTGACCCTACAACTGATTTTGGAATATAGAATAAAAACAGTAAAATCCTCATTAATTGCATTTGTAAATTTAGAAAAAAAAAAAAAGATTTTTAGAGAGTGAGAAGGGGCTTTATCATTTCACAATTTCATTCAGCTTGCACATTGTGCAAACAGTAAGGGAAACTAAGAAGAGACCCAGAAAGGAAATTAGAGTATAGGGAGAAGAAATAAAAGCATTGATGTTCACCAGTTACTTTACTTGATTACTCTGCCAAAGAGAGGGCAAAGAACTTGGAAAAATCAATAGAACAGAATGGATAATGTCATGAACAGAGGTTTGAAGATCAACGTAAATAAACATAAAACAGCGTTAATCGAGTGTCGCTAGATTAAGTGAGATGGTGAATTAGATGTCACAAGAGATGCCAAAAGAAGCACATGAGTTTTGCTATTTGGGCATCAAAATAAATGATGATGGCAAAAATAAAGAAGATATAAAATTTAGACTAAAAAAAAAGCTGATGGGAGAAGTATATTACTATTGAATATACATTTAAATGTTAGGAAGGACTCTCTAAAAGTAAGTGTAACCTTATATGAAAATGAAACATGGACCAAAAGCAGTACAAACAAGAAGAAAACAGACAAACACTGAATGTGTGTAGATCAGGTAAGTGATAAAGTACTGAATGAAATTAGGAACAAAAGAGCTATATGACAAAACTTTTCTAAAAGAAGGTTTAGGCTGATAGGACCATCCTGAGGCACCAGAGAGTAATTAATTTTATATTTGAAGGAAGTGAGTGTGTGTGTGTGTGTGTGTGTGTGTGTGTGTGTGTGTGTGTTGGTGGTGGTGGTGGTGGTGGTGGGGGGGGGGGGGGGGGGGGTGTTAAACATTATAGAGGAAGGCCAAGCCAAGGCTTGAATACAGTAAGCAGGCAGGGTGCAGTTGTTATGCTGATATAAAAAGGCCTGCACAAGATAGACTAGCATGGAGAGCTACATCAAATCGATCTTCAGACTGACACCACCACCACCACCAGCACCAGCATTAACAACAGCAACAACAATGATAACAAGTGTCATTTAAGTTTTGTATTATTTGATGTAAGTGGCAGTTTTTGTATATAATACTGTAATTCAAAGCTTTCATTTTGTGGTTTGCATAACTAGCTTGTTAAACTGTCCTGTGCCTTAGGCGAAGCAGTGCCATTTGGTCACCTAGTGGATCTGACTCTCTTCTGGACACGCCAAAGTTTGAAGAAGCAGTGCGCCAGTTATCCCCCGTAGCACCACCACCAGCTCCGCCTGTTTCTCCAAATGAAAAAGTACCATTTAGTTCTTCATACTTGGAAGGAAGTCCACAGGCTGGTGGCCAGCTTGTGCATATCCGTGATCCAGTTGCTAACAGAATTACATTGGCAAGTTGTGGTTGCATTTTTGTCTCCTGTTTTTCAATTTGCTGTGAAACTGACAGCCTAGCTTTCTTAAAAAACATTAAAACATTGGTCTTTTTTTTACAGGAATATGCTGATGGGTCTCTGTTCCGTATGGCTCTCCCAGAACTTTGTACCTCACCATTAGGTATGTCAGATGCCATTTACTCCATTGTGACAAAGTGCTGATGTCTTCATAATCAATATGTTTCTCTTTTTATCAGTGTGAAAATGCTCTTTCTCTTATACGTAACTTGTACTATACCCCAAAATAATCCTCTGTTACAGTAATTGTGAACGGTAAACTAATAGAAGTGAAATATACAAGTCTGGAGATATTGGCACTTGTTTTATAACGTTGCTCCTAAGTGATAAACAGGTATATTTGTTAGTTCTGAAGTATGATATCTTGTGTCTGAAATTGCATTTCTTACCTATAGGAATTCCCATTATCATTGTAAGAATGAGAAATTAGAGATTGGTTGGTATCTCGTTGACTGCAGTATTTTGTTTGTGTACATCAAAACTTACTATATTGCTATTTCATATTTGGATGGTGTTTTTAAGTCCATGTGTTGACGTGTCTTCCTTCTAAAACATACTAAAACTTTGTATTTACCATTTGAGCTCCATTTCATTATGTCAAAGAAACAGTTATTGTATTTGTCTGTTTACCATCACACTAGTTTTTGAAACCAGAATCGGTGCCAAATGATGCACAGTTCATTCACATCTGTATAGTCCCTTTTCCAAAGAAAACTTAAATGGCTGTACTTGAGCTTGATGGAACAATATAAATATACTCTCTAATGTTCCAGTTCACTTTTGTACTTAGTTACTTCTTGTTAACCAAAGGAATTTTTTAAAATTGTGATTTTTGTTACATTATCTGTTCAGTTTATTGGACTGATAAAATTCCCTTCAGCACTCGGCAGCTGACCATTGACAATTGTTTTACATGTGGCATTAAAAGTGTGTTGCTTAGTGATGGTACCAGAAATGATTCGTATTTGTAGAACTGTATAGAACTTCAGTTCAAGTTATTTCAGATGATGTAAATTATTTATTTTATAAGAAAAATTGCGCAGATTCTCATATAAATTATTTATTATCACTACAGTTACAAATTCTAGTGATGAACGAAACAAAAGAACAGTATATGTGTATGGTGTCTGTTCTTTTGGACATGTACAGAAGAACAGACGCCGTACACATATAATTACGGTGATCACAAACCGAAGATCATTTCTGTGCGAATGCAGACATATGCTCGAACTCATGTGGGAATAGGCCTTGCCACGAGCATTGAGATTAATGGGCAGGGAGCACTACTTCCATAGTTTATGGAGTAAGTTGAGAAAGTGGGTCTGCTGGGGCTGTGCTTGGGATAAGTCCGCGCAACCGCACTAATTCCTGTGTTCTTGTTGGCTTAGGGGCTAGAATGCCTGCCTAGTAAGCAGAAGACCCGAGATCGAATCCCAATCGAGCACACATTTTCAACTTTTCCCCATTGATTTCTATCAACTTCCTGTACACAGCTGATATTTGTAATTCATTGAAATTTCAAAAGAACAGTACATTGCAACTGGCATCTTCTCCCTGAGCATAATTTCCTCCATGTACACACAAAAACTACTCCGTAGCATTTGCCTTGTCTGGTGCGTCACAGACAATCATTGGGCTTGGGTGATGAGCAATAATCACTTGACCAGGGTTGCACAAATTCACTGCTTGTGGTCATGGGACTCTCTTTCTTTCACCTGACCAGTAAAATCTTGTATATAATAATCTCGTTTTATTTACTCTTCAGTTTGCTTAACAGCATAATGTCCTTTCCCTTGCACAACCTTGATCATTTCATATTGCATAGTGCATGCAACCAGCTGCAAAATCAAACAGTACATTTGAATAGTAACTTGAAGCATCTACTTGCTTCATTGTAGAACCAGATTGGTGTTTGTTGGCATAGGAATACTCTTTTAATCCCAGCTTGCTGTTGCTGATGACAAGTCATTCTTATCCAGGGTCTTTTGGAATTCAGAACAGTCCATAACAGTTTAAAATGTGTTCTTAGTAAATATATTCACAAATTCTTTAAGCCATTCACAATTGCTAAGACTCCAAGCTCATAACTACTGTCTCTTTCCTCTTGAGTTTGTATTTTGTAGTCATATAGGAGGCTGGATGTTACTCGTCATCATCTGGAGAGAGATTTGTAAAAACACAGCTTTGGCCTCCTTTGCTTGCATTGGTGAGTAGTTCAATTCAGTAAATCAAAGTTTGGCAGTTGTAGAGTAATTTGAGAGAAAACTTCTTAAAGTATGCTGTTAGTCCTAGGAAACTTTGTATTGTTGGTATACATGTCGGTTCTGCAAAGTCTTGAACAGCATCTGTCTTCTCAGTAGGAGGTCACATTTGTCCACATGTTCAAGAAAATCAACAGTTCTGTTCAAGAGGTGACACTTTGCAAATTTAATTTCCAAGCCATATTTTGCTGTAGTTTTTAATGCTAAGCTAACCCACAGAAGTGCCTTATTCTCACTCTTTGCTAGTATTATAATATTGTCCATGTAAATAATATTGTATATATTTTATTTACTTGTTCCGTAGATCATGAATATGACATTTCGTCATGATGTGGAATGTGTCACTTTAACATAAGTTTTACTATTAATACTTCATATCTAAGAATTCATCTATTGAATAGAAGGAGTTGTCATTCAGAAATTCTTTTAATTTGCTTTTAAATGTTGGTTGGCTATCTGTCAGACTTTTAATACTATTTGCCAAATGACCAAAGATTTTTGTGGCAGCATAATTCACTCCTTCCTGTGCCAAAGTGAGATTTAATCCAGAATAGTGGATATTGTCCTTTCTTCTTGTGTTGTAGCTATGTACTTCGCTGTTATTTTTGAATTGGGATGGGTTATTAATGAAAAATTTCATAAGTGAATATATGTATTGCGAAGGTACTGTGAATATCCCAAGTTCCTTAAATAAATGTCTGCAAGGTGATCTTAGGTGGGCTCTGGCTATTATTCTGATTACACCCTTTTGTTCAATGAATACTTTCTCTCTTAATGACGAATTGCCCCAAAATATGATGCCATATGAAAACAGTGAATGAAAATAGGCATAATAGGCTAATTTACTAATATGTTTATCACCAAAATTTGCAGTAACCTTAATAGCATAAGTAGCTGAACCTATCTGTTTCAGCAGATCTTCGATGTGTTTCTTCCAATTCAATTTTTCATCAATGCACACACCCAGAAATTTTGAGTATTCTAACTTAGCAACAGACTTCCATTCATAGTCTATATTTATCAATGGTGTTATGCCATTTACTGTACAGAATTGTATAAACTGTGTTTTCACAAAATTTAGTGAGAGTCCATTTTCAGATCACCACTTAATAATTTTCTGAAAGACATTATTTACAATTTCCTCAGCTGATTCTTTCTTCTTGGGTGTGATTGCTATACTTGTATCATCAACTAAAAGAACTAACTTTGCATCTTCATGAATGTAGAGTGGCAAGTCGTTAACACATATTAAGAACAATAAGGGACCCACGACTGAACCCTGTGGGACACCATTCTTGATACCTCCCCAGTTAGAGAAATCTGCTGGTTTTTGTAGACTATCTGTACTGTTGTAAGCGTAGGCTTCCGCGGCCGTTGTCTTCTTCAATAAAATTCTTCAGGGTATCAGACCGCATCGTCATAATTTAAAATGCGCCAACGTTTCGGCCAGCGTTGCAGCTACCCTTCATCAGGGCCTTACGTTAACTGCTAAATGAACACACTTGGTTCCTTAAATAGCTGCACGAGAAAACCATGTCGTTACTTGATTGGCTGTAAAAGGAGGAGGAGGAGGGGTGAAAGGTATGCTTTATTGGTGTTTCCTTTATTATCTGTCATTGGCTGAAATAGGTGTTTTCTGTTGGTCTTTATATTAATCCACCCCATTGGAGGAGACGGACGAATAGCGAACAGGTGAATGCTGTAACGTCACACTGTTTCCATGCTGTCCAGAAGCCAGCTGCGGCGTGCCATTGCTTTGTGTGCTCGCGACCACTACTGCGGCTCTCCGCGTGTCTGCATGGGCCGCCACGGCTCTGCCGCCGCTCCGTAGCCCTGCTATTGCAGGCAGCCAAGACCTCGGAAGCTTGTACCCTTCCTCTCTATTCATGTTGGCGGGTCTTTTGGCTATTTCTATCGCCTCTCTAATCTTTCTTTTGAAAGTGAGAGGCTGTTTCGCCAGGACGCGGGCTTCTTGAAAAAATATTGGTTTCCCGCACTCGTCTCAGTGTTCCGCCACTGCTAACTTAGTGTGTTGTTTCAGGCGGATATATCTTTCATGTTCCGAGAGCCTTGTGCTAATCGGACGTCCCGTCTCACCTATATAGACTAATCCACACGCACAACTAATTTCATACATGCCAGCTGTGTGTAGTTTGTCAACTGCATCCTTGGTAGAACCGAGCATGTCTGATATTTTGTTTCTGCTTCGGAAAATTGGTTTGATGTCGGCTTTTCGTAGAATTTTGCCAATACGTTCGGTGACGCCTTGTACATATGGTAACACAGCAATGTTCTGTGCCTCCTTCTCCTCTTCCCTATTAGTCTTCTCCCTTGTCGACATGGTGCTGTCTATCATCTGCTTCCCATAGCCATTAGTTCCGAAGATGGACCTGAGGCGTTCAAGTTCTGTCTTCAGATGTTCTTCGCCGCTTATCCTGTACGCTCTCTTCGTTAGCGTGTGCAGGGCGGACTTCTTCTGCGTGGGGTGATGGTGGGAGGAGGCGTGAAGGTACCTGTCCGTATTGGTTGGTTTCCTGTACACTTTGTGGCCAAGTTTGCCATCAGGTTTTCGATAAACTTCCACATCGAGAAAAGGCAGCACCCCATTCTTCTCTGTTTCCATTGTAAACTGAATTTTCTTATGCTGTTGGTTAAGGTGCTTGTGGAAGTTCTGTAACTCCTCTTCTCCGTGGGGCCAGATGACGAAAGTATCATCAACATAGCGAAGCCAACAATTTGGACGTAATGGTGCGGACTGGAGGGCTGTTTCCTCAAATGCCTCCATGAAGATTTCTGCTGCGATAGGCGATAGGGGTGAGCCCATAGCTACACCGTCAGTTTGTTCATAAAACTGACCTCTCCACTTGAAATAGGTGGTCGTCAGACAGTGGCGCACAAGCTCACATATATCAGGTGCCACGCGTTCTTCTAGGATGTTCACAGTATCTGACACTGGGACATTCGTGAATAGGGATTTGACGTCGAAACTAACCATCAGATCTTGGTCTGTAACATGCATTTCCTTTAGGAGAGACACGAAGTGAGTGGAATCCTTAACATAGGACTCAGTTTGATGCACTAGGTGTCGGAGCCTAGGTGCCAGTTCTTTCGCTAGGTAGTAGGTCGGCGAATTTATACTGTTTACTATGGGCCTTAAGGGGAAGTCGGTTTTGTGTACCTTCGGTACACCATATATCCTTGGTGCCTGTGTCACTTGCGGGATGAATCTTCTGGCCTTGTCGAAGTTGATTCTAGAGTGCTTGAGCAGTGCCTGCGTCGTTTTGATTACCTTGGCCGTCGGATCTCCCTGAAGTTTCTTGTAGATAGGTTCTGCGAGAATATCTTCCATTCGTTTGTTGTAATCAGTTGTGTCCAAGCCTACAGTGGCATTGCCCTTATCTGCCTGTACCACTACTAAGTGGGGGTTGTCCCTGAGTTCCTCGATGGCATGGTATTCCTCAGCGTTGATGTTTTGCTTCGGTGGCTTTGCTTTGACGAAACATTGACGCTGGACAAGCGACGGACAGTGGTCAACCTCTCCAGCCACAACTTGAGCGAAGCAACAACAGCAATTCTGGCCAAGGGGATGAATTTCGCAGTCGCACATAAGCGAGTTCCAAAAGAAGATATCATAGAATCCGTAGAGGCTTCGGTACGTCATCTGCCACAGGCCGAGGCGGAGAAGATCTGGCAGGAAACGGTCAGAGTTCTGAATAAAGCAAAGCCACCGAAGCAAAACATCAACGCTGAGGAATACCATGCCATCAAGGAACTCAGGGACAACCCCCACTTAGTAGTGGTACAGGCAGATAAGAGCAACGCCACTGTAGTCTTGGACACAACTGATTACAACAAACGAATGGAAGATATTCTCGCAGAACCTATCTACAAGAAACTTCAGGGAGATCCGACGGCCAAGGTAATCAAAACGACGCAGGCACTGCTCAAGCACTCTAGAATCAACTTCGACAAGGCCAGAAGATTCATCCCGCAAGTGACACAGGCACCAAGGATATATGGTGTACCGAAGGTACACAAAACCGACTTCCCCTTAAGGCCCATAGTAAACAGTATAAATTCGCCGGCCTACTACCTAGCGAAAGAACTGGCACCTAGGCTCCGACACATAGTGCATCAAACCGAGTCCTATGTTAAGGATTCCACTCACTTCGTGTCTCTCCTAAAGGAAATGCGTGTTACAGACCAAGATCTGATGGTTAGTTTCGACGTCAAATCCCTATTCACGAATGTCCCAGTGTCAGATACTGTGAACATCCTAGAAGAATGCGTGGCACCTGATATATGTGAGCTTGTGCGCCACTGTCTGACGACCACCTATTTCAAGTGGAGAGGTCAGTTTTATGAACAAACTGACGGTGTAGCTATGGGCTCACCCCTATCGCCTATCGCAGCAGAAATCTTCATGGAGGCATTTGAGGAAACAGCCCTCCAGTCCGCACCATTACGTCCAAATTGTTGGCTTCGCTATGTTGATGATACTTTCGTCATCTGGCCCCACGGAGAAGAGGAGTTACAGAACTTCCACAAGCACCTTAACCAACAGCATAGGAAAATTCAGTTTACAATGGAAACAGAGAAGAATGGGGTGCTGCCTTTTCTCGACGTGGAAGTTTATCGAAAACCTGATGGTAAATTTGGCCACAAAGTGTACAGGAAACCAACCAATACGGACATGTACCTTCACGCCTCCTCCCACCATCACCCCACGCAGAAGAAGTCCGCCCTGCACACGCTAACGAAGAGAGCGTACAGGATAAGCGGCGAAGAACATCTGAAGACAGAACTTGAACGCCTCAGGTCCATCTTCGGAACTAATGGCTATGGGAAGCAGATGATAGACAGCACCATGTCGACAAGGGAGAAGACTAATAGGGAAGAGGAGAAGGAGGCACAGAACATTGCTGTGTTACCATATGTACAAGGGGTCACCGAACGTATTGGCAAAATTCTACGAAAAGCCGACATCAAACCAATTTTCCGAAGCAGAAACAAAATATCAGACATGCTCGGTTCTACCAAGGATGCAGTTGACAAACTACACACAGCTGGCATGTATGAAATTAGTTGTGCGTGTGGATTAGTCTATATAGGTGAGACGGGACGTCCGATTAGCACAAGGCTCTCGGAACATGAAAGATATATCCGCCTGAAACAACACACTAAGTCAGCAGTGGCGGAACACTGAGACGAGTGCGGGAAACCAATATTTTTTCAAGAAGCCCGCGTCCTGGCGAAACAGCCTCTCACTTTCAAAAGAAAGATTAGAGAGGCGATAGAAATAGCCAAAAGACCCGCCAACATGAATAGAGAGGAAGGGTACAAGCTTCCGAGGTCTTGGCTGCCTGCAATAGCAGGGCTACGGAGCGGCGGCAGAGCCGTGGCGGCCCATGCAGACACGCGGAGAGCCGCAGTAGTGGTCGCGAGCACACAAAGCAATGGCACGCCGCAGCTGGCTTCTGGACAGCATGGAAACAGTGTGACGTTACAGCATTCACCTGTTCGCTATTCGTCCGTCTCCTCCAATGGGGTGGATTAATATAAAGACCAACAGGAAACACCTATTTCAGCCAATGACAGATAATAAAGGAAACACCAATAAAGCATACCTTTCACCCCTCCTCCTCCTCCTTTTACAGCCAATCAAGTAACGACATGGTTTTCTCGTGCAGCTATTTAAGGAACCAAGTGTGTTCATTTAGCAGTTAACGTAAGGCCCTGATGAAGGGTAGCTGCAACGCTGGCCGAAACGTTGGCGCATTTTAAATTATGACGATGCGGTCTGATACCCTGAAGAATTTTATTGAAGTATCTGTACTGTTAATTTCAACCTTCTGCATTCTTCCAGTTAGGTATGAATTAAACCATTTGTGCACTGTCCCAGTCATACCACAATACTTAAAGCTTATCTAGAAGAATTTTATGATTTACACAATCAAAAGCCTTTGAGGGATCACAAAATATCCCAATGGGTGATGTTTGGTTATTCATTGCATTTAATATTTGATCAGTGAAAGCATATATAGCATTTTCTGTTGAAACGCTTTTCTGAAAACCAAATAAACATTTTGTTGGTACTTCATTTTTACAAATATGTGATGCTACTCTGGAATACATTACTTTTTCAAGAATTTTGAATAAATCTGTAAGAAGTGAGATTGGGCGGTAATTGTTAGCATCGGAACTATCCCCTTTTTTTATGCAGTGGTTTAACAATAGCATATTTCAGTCTATCTGGAAAAATTCCCTGTTTCAGTCAGCTACTACATATGTGGCTGAGAATCCAACTGATTTCTTGGGAAAAAGCTGTTAGTACTCTGTTGGAAATGCCATCAATTTATTATTTTCCTAATTTCAGTAGGAGAGATGGGTTGAATTTCTATTTTATCAAATTGCTTCTTCCATATACTACCTTGCTTTTTCTAATGAATAGCTGGAACCTATTTTCTCTACAACAGTTAAAAATGATTATTAAAAATGTTATCTACTTCTGACTTCTTGTTAACAAACTTTTCATTGTGTTTGATAGAAATACAGTCTTCCTGTGCTCTCGGTTGCCCTGTTTCCCTTTTCACAGTAGTCCAAATTTTTTAAATTTTATTATCAGATGTGCTAATCTCAGACATAATGCACATACTTCTTGACTTTTTAATAACTTTTCTTAATACAGTGCAGTAGTTTTTATAATGTTTCATTGTTTCGGGATCATTACTCCTCCTAGCTGTAAGATACATTTCCCTTTTCTGTTTACAAATTATTTTCATCCCTTTAGTAAGCCATGGCTTTTTACATGGTTTCTTACAACTATATTTCACTGTTTTCTTAGGGAAACTGTTTTCAAATATACTCACAAAGGTATCATGAGATAGGTTAAATTTTAAATTAGCATCATGTTCCCTGTACACCTCATCCCAGTCTAGCTGTTGCAAGCTTTCTCTAAGATTTTGAAGTGTTAAATTGTTAATGGAACACACTATTTTGGAGGACTGTTTTGCATTACTGTATGGATATATATCTCATACTGTAACTAGCTGTGCATCATGATCAGACAGACCATTCTTAACAGGTAAAGTTTTTATTTCATTAAATTTATCTTTGTCTATGAAAACATTATCTATCAGTGTGCTGCTTTTCCTGTACCACCCGAGTAGGAAAATCAATAACCGATGTCAAATTGAAAGAACCAAGTAATACTTCAAGCTCAAGCTTTCTATCCGACTTTCAGAAAATCTACGTTGAAATCCCCACAAACAATAATTTGCTTTCCTTTGTCTGACATGTAGCAAAACAAAGAATCCAAGTTCTTCAAAAAAATTGAAAATTTCCCAATTGGGACCTATACATGGCTACAATTATAAAAGTGTCTTTATTTAGTTTAAGCTCACATGCACATGCTTCTCTTTGTTGCTCTACGCAAAATTTTTTAGTTTCCAAATTTTTCACACTATGACTGATTTTTAACATATATGGCAACTCCTCTCTCCATAGTGTCTCTACTTACATGTGCTGAAAGCTTATATCCACCTATATTTACCATTTCCATACCTGTGACTGTACGATGTTCAGACAGGCATAGTACATCTAGTCCACCATCAGTTTTTAAATCTTCTATACAAACAAGAAGCTCATCTACTTTGTTATTTAATCCCCTGATATTCTGATGCAATATATTAACATTATTTTTTTCACTATACTGTTATGAGAATCTTGTGATATTTTCACATCTCTAGTACATGCCTGTCTGAACTTTTCATCAAGCTTAATTTCAATCAATGTAGGATGACTGGATACTGATCTTAGCCTAAAACAGTACTCCCATGAGTTTCAGAGGCCCCCCCCCCCCCTCCCCTTAAAGATTTTGCTATCATCCAAGCGAGTTTACCCTTCCCTTTCCTATTGAGAAGCAGGCAATGTCTTGTGAAGTCCACCTACCAATACCATCAACAGGAACCAAACCTATGCTTGACAAAGTAGCCGCCCGAAGCAGCTGATCTAGTTCCATATTGACCCTCCTGACAGAGCTGTTCAATTGGGACTGGTCATACCGCATGAAAGTAGGAACCAAGCCAACATTTGTATGGTTCATTGCAGATGCTATTTTTACCAGGTCACACTCAGAATTGTAGCCCTGATCCCTATCAATACTGTTTCCCACTCCACCCACTACCACAACGTGATCCTGCATTGTAAAACCTTTGCACAGTGATCCTACATCCTCTATCACTTGGCTAAGACATGCACTGGGCTTGAAAATACTTGTGACCTGGTACCTGTCACCTAATTTTTCCTGCAAAATCTGGCCCACAAACTACACTTAAATCTACTTGAGTCTCTTCCTTAGCTGACTGAGGTAGCAAGGCAAATCTAATATTTGTGCCAATGATGAAACTGTCTGAAACTGTTCTCTTTCTGTGGGCCCTGTTCCTTGCTACCACTTCCCACCTGTCTTTACCCTCTTCCCCTCTTAATATCATTCAGTTCCTCCCTAGCACTATCCAGTTCAGCCTGAAGGGCTCTAATCTTCCCTTCCTGTTCTGCTATTTTCCTATCCCTTGAATATAATCTGCAATACCATGAAAGAGACCCATTTACTTCCCAAAGCCACTAAAGTTATGTGGAACACTAATATACGTGTATACTATTAATATAGTAATGTAATGCAGTTAAACTAACGTTAAAAATCAAAACTTGTATACCCATAAAATTAGGCCTAAGATTGTGTATGCACGATACCTACTTTACGCGTTTTGAAAGGAAATAAAAGATAGAACTTAAAACCTTTAATTCCCTGAGTAGATACGGTACTACTAAATATATGTCTAATGAAAACAACCCAAATTCTTCACTTAATACTTAAAGAAATCTCTTAAATTTATATGTAAACCTACATCTAAAATATGCCAAAAACGGCCCTTATGTTTTTTTTTTTTTTTTTTTTTTTTTTTTAGAAATACTTATACTTTGAAACGAGTGAAACCTCCAATAGATAATATAAAACAGACTCTGATTAACTTTGTTACGCTGTAATATTAACTTAATTGACAGTTATTATAGAATTAATTATTTATCTTGATGAGCTTAATTTTCAAGCGTGTGCGATCTGCGCCAGTGCTCCCAACCCTGAATTTGATAATCCAAATAGAACTTTCGTGAACCTGAACTGCCCTGAGTGTGTCACAAACAAAGTACTCCTTTGACCCTCCTCAAGATCTGAATAAAACATCCATTCTATAGGTCTATACATAAAAGGAGGGAAAGGCAACCATTCGTCTACAGTGGATTGATGTGTAAAGCACATAACAGAAAACAGGATTGACATTAACTTTCAAACACTAGCTCTTTTTCCATAAGTGATACACACATTTTCTCACAGCCACACAGACATCCAAACACACTCTCTATGGCCATGAATGTGTGTACTGTTGCTGGAAAAAGAACTAGTGCTTGAACAGTAGTGTGAATGTCATTGTCTGCTATGATTAATGTGCTTCATTCATCGAAACCGCTATAGGTGAGTGGTTGCCTTTCTCTTATTTTACGTATTTCTCCATCCAGGAATTTCTGTTCTTTAGTGTAGCATGCAGGCATTACTGGCATCTTGTAGTTTATCTAAAAGATCTGCTATAAGGTTCAACAGGTAGTGATCTTTCACTGGAATGTTATTTGATTTTCCGTAGTCTATACAGATTTGATGCTACCCAGTTTTTTTACAGCTACAACCTGGCTAGCACATTTGGATGAACTTGGTTCTATTATTCCTTGATAAAGCCACACCTGGACTAAGTAATCAACAATTTCGCTCCCTTATAGTAACAATCTTCTCGATGTACTGTATGCTGGTTGCTCTTCCTCACAACAATCTTCATTCTGACATCAGTGGACTTTATGTTTATTGGAGTGTGATTAGTCACTAAATCTTGTTTCATCATTAACAGAGCTTCATATATCTTATTCTCGTTTGTATGCAATATGGATACACATGAGACGATTTTCACCTTCTGTGTTCCCAATAGTAAGTCCATCCTTGTTTATTAAAATTTTGTTTTGATGTAGAAGATCATTTACATTTATTATTTATAAATTCATAACATCTCTGTTGTTGTTGTTGTTGTAGGGGTGGTGGTGGTGGTTGTAGTTTTCACTCTAAAGATTTGTTTGATGCAAATCTCTGTACTAGTTTATCTTGCACAAGCCTCTTCATTTATGGATAACTACTGCAGCCGACTTCCTCCTGAATCTGTTTGCTGTTTTCGTCTATTGGTCTTCTTCTGTGATTTTTATCTGCTGCACTTCCCTCCAATTCAGTACTGACAATTACTTGATGCCTCAGAGTGTGTCCTATCAACCTACACCTTCTTTTAATCAAATTGCACCATAAATTTCTTTTCTCCCCAGTTCTGTCCAGTACCTCCTTATCTAATCTTTGGCATTCTTCTGTAGCACCACATTTCAAAAGCTTCTATTCGTTCTTGTCTGAACTGCATATTGCCCATGTTTCAGTTCGTACAATTGCATTCCAGACATAGACCTTCGGAAAATACTTCCTGACTCTTAAATTTATATTACCTATTAACAAATTGCTATTTTCTAGGAACACTCTCTTTGCTGTAGCTGGCCTGCATTTTATATCTTCTGTACTTTGGCCACCAACAGTTGTTTTGCTGTTCACATAGCAAAACTTGCCAACTACTTTTAGTCTCATTTCCTAATCTGATCTGTACAACGTTGCCTGATTTAATTTGAATGCATTCCATTACCCTTGTTTTACTTTGGTTGATGCTCAGCTTATAACCTATTTTCAAGACACTATCCACTGGAGTCAACTTCTCTTCAAAGTTTTTTGTCTGTCTCTGAAAGAATTACAAAGTAAAATCTCAAAGTTTTTATTTATTCTCCTTGAACCTTAATCTCTCTTTCAAATTTAGCTTTTGTTTCCTTTATTGCTTTCTCAATGTGCATATGAAATAATATCGGGGACAAGCTACAGTACTGTCTGTCTCCCCTCTCAACTGCTGCTTCCTTTTCAGGTACTGTATAACTGTAATCTGGCTTCTGTTCCTTTTGCTCCCTGTTGTTTGTATAACTGTTATCTGGTTTCTGTACATTTTGCTCCCTGTGTTTTACCTCTGCAGCCGTTAAAATTTTGAAGAGTATACTCCAGTCAAAATGTCAAAAACTGTCTTTAAGTCTACAAATGCTGTAAACATAGGTTTGCCTTCTTCAGTCTATTTTCTGACGTAAGTCTTTAGGTCAGTATTGCGTCCCGTGTCCCTACATCCTTCCAGCACCCTAGCTCATCTTCCTGAAAGGCGGCTTCTATCAGTTTTTCCATTCTTCTGTAAATAATCTATGTCAGTATTTTGCAGCCATGACTTTTTAAAGTGATGGTTCAGTAATATTCACACCTATCAGCATCTGCCTTCTTTGTAATTGAGATTATTTGCGTTCTATAAATCTGAGGACTTGCATATTAGGTGGTATAGTTTTGTTGTGACTGGTTCTCTCAAAGATCTCAATAATTCTGAAGGAATATCATCTACTCCGTGGTTCTTGTTTTGCCTTAGCTATTTTAGTGGTCTATCATATCACCCAACTCGTATTCATTTATTTCCTCTTCCTTTTCTGTGATATTGTCTTTAAGTTCATGTCCCGTGTACTGCTCTTCTTTATATTCTTTCCACCTCTCAGCTTTCCCTTCTTTGCTTAATACTGGCTTGCCACATGACCTCTTGATATTCATACAGTTGCTTTTCTTTTGTCCAAAGGTCTCTTTTAATCTTTTTACTGACACAATCCATCTTCCCTAGTTATACACAGTGTTTCCCAGTTCTGTTAGGACTGTGGCTATGAAAAATACAAGTAATGAATTATGTTCGTAAAATCACTGTCATAATCCAAAATAGTCTCCCCCTGAATCAGAACACAGCTGAAATTGTTTTGAAACAGTGACTGTAGTCCTTTTTTGAAGCTGTGTTTAGTAGTGCAGTAAAATTTTCTTGGATGTCCCTAATTGAACTGTAATGTTGTCCTTTCATTGCCAGCTTCAATTTGAGGAACAACCAAAGTTGACTGAGGCCAAATCTGACAAATAGAGTGGGTGATCCAGGACTTTGATCGATTTTCTGGCCAAAAAACTTGTGCAGAGTCCTCACTTTGTGGGCTTGGATGATGTCATTTAGGAGCACCTGGGAACCAGCGTTTTGATGTTCACGTCAAATTCAATTAATTCTTGGCCACAGATGCTGAAGGACTCAAAAAACTTGATGTTGCTTCACTTCTCCACAGCCATTTTCCGATGAATGTCAAGACGCATACTGTTGCATTCATGGCCAGGATGCCTGCTGCAGCTGTGCTAGCACTTTGATTTTCTACACAGCTGTTTTTGAAGCTTCAAGGATTGTAATGCCACAACTTGCTACGAGATAGCATTGCAGTTTGGAATTTCACACAAGAAGTCTTAACAGAACTTGTACATACTGTGTACCTGCTTCTACAGCCTTGCACTTGTCCTCTAGCTGTTCCTGCATGACCATTTTGCACTTTCTGCCATTCTCATTGTTTAGAAATCTGTTTTTCCTTTTGTCTATGTCATTTCCTTTTTTATTTTGCCCTTTCATCAGCTAAACGCAGTATCTCCTGTGTTATCTGACGATTTCTACTAGACCTTGTCATTTATATCTAAAAACAAAGATGATGTGACTTACCAAACGAAAGCACTGGCACATAGATAGACACACAAACAAACACAAACATACACACAAAATTCTAGCTTTCGCAACCAACGGTTGCTTCGTCAGGAAAGAGGGAAGGAGAGGAAAGATGAAAGGATGTGGGTTTTAAGGGAGAGGGTAAGGAGTCATTCCAATCCCGGGAGCGGAAAGACTTACCTTAGGGGGGAAAAAGGACGGGTATACACTCGCGCGCGCACACACACACACACACACACACATATCCATCCACACATATACAGACACAAGCAGACATATTCAAAGGCAAAGAATTTGGGCAGAGATGTCAGTTGAGGCGGAAGTGCAGGGGCAAAGATGTTGTTGAATGACAGGTGAGGTATGAGTGGCGGCAACTTGAAATTAGCATTCAAGTTGCCGCCACTCATACCTCACCTATCATTCAACAACACCTTTGCCCCTGTACTTCCGCCTCAACTGACATCTCTGCCCAAACTCTTTGCCTTTGAATATGTCTGCTTGTGTCTGTATATGTGTGGATGGATATGTGTGTGTGTGTGTGTGTGTGTGTGTGTGTGTGTGTGTGTGTGTGTGTGTGTGTGTGTGTGTGTGCGAGTGTATACCCGTCCTTTTTTCCCCCTAAGGTAAGTCGTTCCGCTCCCAGGATTGGAATGACTCCTTACCCTCTCCCTTAAAACCCACATCCTTTCGTCTTTCCCTCTCCTTCCCTCTTTCCTGACAAAGCAACCGTTGGTTGCAAAAGCTAGAATTTTGTGTGTATGTTTGTGTTTGTTTGTGTGTCTATCGGCGTGCCAGTGCTTTCGTTTGGTAAGTCACATCATCTTTGTTTTTAGATATATTTTTCCCACGTGGAATGTTTCCCTCTATTATATTCAGACCTTGTCATTTTACGTATGTGATCCTCTTCTGCCTTCACCTTTTCATCTCTCAAAGCTGCCCATTCATCATGTGATGTAACATGTCGTTTTGAATATTGTAATGTGTGACCTACTGTTTACCTGATAAACTGATGATCACAACCTTTGAAAATTTTATTTGGTAGTGAGTTTTGGATCATGTACTGTTGGAAAGTTTGTTATTATTTGTGCATGTATGCTAGCTTTTAAGGACGCCGTGCGTCTTCCAGATTGGGCAGTGATGGTGGATTTGCTACACATTCTGGTACCTGCTGGTGGGGCAGTAATTCCATGGAGCCATTTCCTGGCTCAGGAAAGCAAGGCACCATAGAACAGTGTGGCTCCCATGGGCCCAGCACTTGTCTGCTGGGATGGTGCACCTGGGGTTCCTGAGCTGGGGACTGTTAAGCGCTGCTGGTCCTCTATCACACAAGCTCTGGGTATGCTTCAGCAACCACTGTTCAATGTGGCAGTGGAATGTTGTGCGTTACGGGGAACGTGGCAGTGGAATATTGTGCGTTACGGGGAACAGAGATCGTAGTTTGACCGCTCGGATCGCAAGGATGATAAAAACATCTATTAAAGAAATCTCAGTATCAAGGTGTGCTGTGCGCTGACTCAGTGGAATAGTCATTAGCGAGCAACCTTTGGGATATCTGCCGCACCTCAGTTCTATAAAGTTTACAAAGGCATGTGGGGCTCAGTCTAGGTGGGGCTGCTGGTAGGATCCAATGCGCAATCTAACCCAAAAGGGCTCCTGTAACCAGTCCTCCTGATTCAGAAATTATTGAGAGTGCTGCCATTTACAGGAACATAGCACATGTTGCTGACCAGAATGTGTTTTTAATAGCCAAATGGAAAGAGGGCAGTTTTTAGAAAGTTCCATCTTTCTGTATCCAGAGTGGTTTAGAGGGTATCTGTAGCACTTTAAAATCTATCAACTGCTTGAAAAATGGGACCCTGTTGATAGAAACATCTGTTTCTCTAGAAGTAAAGAACCTCCAGACAGCTCAATGCTTCTGGGAGTATGCAATCGAAACTGAACTGTGCAACACCTTGGACTACAGCAAAGGCGTTGAGTTATGCAGAGATAAGGCCAATGTTCCCAAAGAGGAACTAAAAGCTGAGTGGGCCAAAGAAAGCATTGTTGATGTACAAAACATCGTGAATAGTGTGGATGGTGACCTGATCAAATCAGACACATTTAAACTTACTTTTAACAGAGAAACTTCCAGAGCTTGTTAAGGCAGGTTTTCTTTGCCTAAGCATGCAACCTTATTTTCTCAACCCATTGCATTGTTTTAAATGCCAGTGCTTTTGGCATACTACTCTAGGTTGTAGGGGAAAAGCCACTTCTGGCAAAACTGGTAAGGCCACCCATGAAAGAGTTGGTTGTTCATCTCCTCTGAAGTGTTCAAGTACTCTAAGGATCATCCTGTCTGGATTAGGGACTGCAGTGTCTTCCTTGAAGAAAGGAAGCTGTAGGAGATAAAAATGAGTAAGTGCATCCCACATGGTGAAGCCAAATAAATCTAAAAGGCCATGCAGCTACCCACGTTCGCTGCCTGTTTTGCTTCAGTTCTCCAACAGCCAGTGCAAAATATCATTGCTGCTACACAAATGGAGGTTGCTAGTGTCAGCATTAGTACTTGTGTTTTGACACAATTCATGCGTACTGCTGCAGTTATTTCAAACTCCGTACCTCCCCCTTCAACATTAGAAAAGTTGGTGGTTGCCACCGTTGTGGAGGTCCCTGCCCTTGCAAGAGTTCAGTCTGGTCCACTGTCCAGCAGTGGCACTACCACAGCCATGGTTGTGGCTCCAAAGCGTCCACTGTCCAGCAGTGGCACTACCACAGCCATGGTTGTGGCTCCAATGCCTGCCCAGGGTAGAAAACCAAAGCCAAAGGCAAAGAATCAGGTCCTGCCGGAGACGGGAAGTAGGCAATCTGATGATGTTGACGTCTCTCTCTCTCTCTCTCTCTCTCTCTCTCTCTCTCTCTGACATCTCTCACAGTTTGTCTTTGGAACCAGTAACTGATGAACCTTGATGTTGCATAGGACACTCGTCTCACTCCAATACCAAGACTCCACCCTCTACAGCCTCCCCTACCTGGCAGAAAGACAGGATGAGATTGCAACCCCACGATAAATGGCTCCCATACCACAATGGAACATTGATGGGTTCAGGACATGTGAAGGAACTGAAACTCCTAGTTCAGGTATGCCCACCTGTGCTTGTGTTTGCAGGAAACACATTTTAAAGCATGTAATGCTCCTGTACTCCAGGGCTATACACTTCATTGTTAGGATGATCTGAATGGGGGTCAGGTCAATAGAGGAGTTGCTGTGTTTGTCAGTAACACACACCACTCCTCTGTTCTCTCCTCGGCTACAGACCTACAAGCAATAGCCATTGCAGTTCATGTGGGTCAAAAAATGTCTTCGCATCGGCCATAGTTCTCTAACACTTGGCTTCTTGCTCCGGCGACATGACTGTGCAATGGGTAGTGCTTGTGGCATACAGGTCACTGTGTGCCATGTTTATAGGCTGTGTTTCTTGTTCAGATCAGAAGGAAGTGGCCAGTTTGCTGGTAGGTCTACCCTCTATTTTAAATGACGTTGAAATGAATGTGGTTAGAGTTTCAAGTTTTTGTTATCTGTCCAACTTCTTTCAAAAAAATTTAGGGAACTGTTCTTAACATGTTGAGAGGTGACTAGCTCATCCATTCTGTTTGTAGGTAGTCAGCCAGTCAAATTTCTCTGTGGCATTGCTGTAGCTTCTCTGCCATTTCTTTTATGTTTTCATCCTAGATATAGCACCTTTCGTAATTTTTCCTTTGTTTTACTGTGTGTGAGATGGAGCGATTGTGTGGGTCGACGCAAGTGAGGTAGGGGTGAAGAAGTGAGTGAATGTCACTTTGTAGGTTTACTCCACTTGGCATTTTGACATTTTTAAACCTTTTAAACACATTTGTTTCTTTTAATATATGTAAGGACACTGATAACCTGTCATTCTGGAAACATCCCCCAGGTTGTGGCTAAGCCATGTCTCCACAATATCCTTTCTTCCAGGAGTGATAGTAGTTCTCAAGGTTCGCAGAAGAGCTTCTGTGAAGTTTGGAAGGTAGGAGACGAGCTACTGGGAGAATTGAAGCTGTGAGGATGGGTCGTGAGTCGTGCTTGGGTAGCTCAGCTGGCAGAGCACTTGCCTGCGAAAGCAAAGGTCCCGAGTTCGAGTCTCAGCCCGGCACACAGTTTTAATCTGCCAGGAAGTTTACACATTAACAACTTCAGAGAAAAATACTCTCACTATTCTACTGTATCCCATTCTCCTGTTTCTGTAAAATGTTACCTAATGCTTCCTTTGGAACTCTTAATATTCTCTGGTTCTGCCAAATTATCCAGTACCCATCCCCGTAATTGCCTACCTTTTTGAAATTTCTTAAGTTTTAATCTAAGCTCATAACCAATAAAGTATGATCAGAGTCCACATCTGCCCCTGGAAATGTCTTACAGTTTAAAATGTCATTTTGAAGTCTCTTCCATACCATTATACTGTATTATCAGTCTGAAACCTTCCAGTGTCTGCTGGTTTCTTCCATGTATACAACCTTGTTACATGATTCTTAAACCAAGTGTTAATTATGATTGAATTATGCTCTGTGTTAAGTTCTACCAGGTGCCTTCCTGTTTCATTTCTTTCCCCCAGTCCTTACTCTACGACTGTTTTTCCTTCTCTTTGTTTTGCTACTATCAAATTGAAGTCTCCCACAACAATAGAATTTTCCTCTCCTTTAGCTATCTGAATTATTTCTTTTTCCTCATCCTGCATTCTTTCAATCTCTTCATATGCAGAACTAGTTGCTGAATAAACTTGTACCACTGTGGTGGGTTTTGGCTTTGTGTCTGTCTTGCCTACAGTAATACATTCACTGTGCTGTTCCTAGTAGCTCACCGACATTCCTACATTCCTATTTTTTAAATTCATTATTAGATCTTCTACTGTGTTTCCCCTATTTGCTTTTGTGTTAATAACAGTGGTCTCACCCATGCAGAAGTCCTATTCTTCCTGCCTTCGCAGTTGACTAATTCCCATTATATCTACCTTCAACCTGTTCATTTCCAATTCTAAATTCTATAACCACCCCACCCAATTAACAGGTCCTGCCTTCCATGCTCCAACATGTGGAATGCCAGTTTTGTTTTTCTTGATGAAAATATCCTCTTGAGTAGTCCCCGCCCAAAGATCGGAGTGGGGGAGAATTCTGCCTCCAGAATATTTTACCCAAGAAGGTGCCACTATCATTTAACCATACATGCAGTATAAAACTGCATCCACTTGGGGAAAATAGTTTCAGCCATTTGCTGCTCTAGCGTAAGAAGACCATGTTGGCTGACGTTACAAATAGCCCAAGTCAGTAAAGACCAAAAAAGATCAAATAGGGGAAATAGTTTGTGTAGTTGCAAATTTTTGTACAGTGGCAGGAATGGATGGCATGAACAAAATCTAAAAATCCTGACAGGTGGGGTGTGAGTGAGGGGGTCGCATTGAAAGATCATTCTTTTATGTTTTTCGTGAATAACTCAAAAACTGTTGCTTCTAGCAAAAATGTTTCCCAGTACAAATTTAATCTACGTTAAATTGCTTATGAAAAGGGCCTATTCATTTTTTCTCATAGTCTAACACACTATGTGATCAAAAGTATCTTGACACCTGGCTGAAAATTACTTACCAATTCGTGGTGCCCTCCATCGGTAATGCTGGAATTCAATATGGTGTTGGCCCACCTTGGCCTTTACGATAGGTTCCACTCTGGTTGGATACGTTCAATCAGGTGTCGGAAGGTTTCTTGGGGAATGGCAGCCCATTCTTCACGGAGTGCTGCACTGAGGAGAGGTATCGATGTTGGTCAGTGAGGCCTGGCACGAAGTTGGCATTCGACAACATCCCGAAGGTGTTCTGTAGGATTCAGGTCAGGACTCTGTGCAAGCCAGACCATTACCGGGATGTTATTGTCGTGTAACCACTCCACCACAGGCCGTGCATTATGAACAGGTGCTTGATCATGTTGAAAGATGCAATTGCCATCCCCAAATTGCTCTTCAACCGTGGGAAGCAAGACGGTGCTTAAAACATCATGCGCCACGCGAAACAACAAGGTGTGCAAGCCCTCTCCATGAAAAACACGACCACACCATGACACCCCTGCCTCTGAATTTTACTGTTGGTAAGACATATGCTGGCGGATGACGTTCACTGAGCATTCGCCATACCCACACACTGCCATCGGATCGCCACGTTGTGTACCGTGATTCGTCACTCCACACAATGTTTTTCCACTGTTCAGTCGTCCAATGTTTATGCTCCTCACACCAAGCGAGCCGTTGTTTGGCATTTACCGGCATGCTGTGTGGCGTATGAACAGCCACTTAACCATGAAATGTTAGTTTTCTCACCTCTCACCTAACTGTTATAGTACTTGCAGTAGATCCTGATGCAGTTAGGAATTCCTGTGTTCCTGTATGATGGTCTGGATAGATGTCTGCCAATTATGCAATATGATCCCCTTCAACTGTCGGCGGTCTCTCTCAGCCAGCAGATGAGATTGGCCTGTACGTTTTTGTGCTGTACGTCTCCCTTCACATTTCCACCTCACTATCACATTAGAAACAGTGGACCCAGGGATGTTTAGGAGTGTGAAAATCTCGCGTACAGACGTATCACACAAGTGACAGCCAATCACCTGACCACGTTCGAAGTCCGTGAGTTCTGCGGAGTGCCCCCTTCTGTTCTCTCATGATGTCTAATGACTACTGAGGTTGCTGATGTGGAGTACCTGGCAGTAGGTGGCAGCACAATGCACCTAATATGAAAAACGTATGTTTCTGGGGGTGTTCGGATACTTTTGATCACATAGTGTAGTTCCCACGTTGCAAGGATGAACAAATCACAGATTATTAAAAGTAATGTTTTAATGGCAAAAAATTAATATTCTTTGCTAAATCAAGTCAGTTAAGAACAAATTATTTAATATGTGTACCACATCTATGTGCAGCAGAGCCATCCATTAGGATAAATTGTGTTCTGGGGATGTAGAAGGGTGGCCTGGGGGGGGGGGGGGGGGGGGGGGGGGGGGGGTTGATGCTTGAGGTAAGGCAGGTGATCGGATTGTGCGCTTATACTTTCCACCTTTGTAGGTCTGCAAACTGAAGAGTGAGCAGGCAAGTCCCTGCTCTCTCCACCCCACTACATTGTAACAAGCAACTACAGAGTGTTTCACAAAGTTATACTGACTGTTTCACAGCTTGCCTTATGAATCATTGGTGACGGCAGTGCACAGTTGCCCACAGGGAATGTTTATTTTGCACAAAGTGCGTTAATACTGTATGGAATACATATCCCTTAATACAACTGCATTGCACTTAGCTGTGACATACACATTCCGTATTTGTTCTTAACCCACTTCATTTAACAATAACAGTTAATTTTATGCCATTAAAACACTGTTTTTAATAATCTGCAAGTTTTGTATCCCCTGCAGTGTGGAAACTTATTAGTCCTAGGGAAAAAATGAATAGGATATTTATTGAAGGAAATATAATGTAGATCAATTTTGTAATGGGAAACAAGTTTTACTAGAATCTGCAGTTTTAAAGCTGTTCAAGACAAACATAAATCAACCTTTCAATGTCTGCCTAGCCCGTCGCTCACACCCCTCTGGTCAAGATTTTTAGTATGTTGTTCGTGGTACTGCTTCCTATCACTGTACTCTTCATTTAATAACAAAATTTGGAAAATGCTGATGAAACAAAGGCTGTTCCACTCTCAGTTCAAAAGAGAATGTGCAAGTGTTGACAGGCAAAATTTAGTAGAGAGGCACATGTCTAAAAAGATTGATGCACGAGGTGTACAACAACTACCACTGTCTTACCTTAGCAAAAGGTCTTGCCAAGAACCTCAGGAAATTCTGGTCATAAATAAAATTGCTAAGCGAGTCAGAGGCTTCTGTCCAGTCACTCATTGACCAGTCTGGTGTGGCAATATAGATTAACAAAGGAAAGATGAGGTTTTAAATTTCATGTGTAAGAAATTGTTCATACAGTAGAATTGTACAAACAAACCTTCATCTGACCATTGCACAGTCTCCCATACGGAGGAAGCATTCCTGGTGTAGAGAAGTGACTGAAAGATTTCAAAACAAATAGGTCGCCAGGTCTGGATCGAATCCCAGTTTGGTTTTGCGAAGTGTATTCTGTGGCATTGGTCCTTTAGCTTGCGTTTACTGCAAATCTCTTGCCCAGCCCAAAGTCGCAAATGACTGGGAAAAAGCACAGGTGAGGCCTGTGTATGAGAAGGATAAAAGAATGGACCCACAAAATTACAGACCAATATCCTTAATATTGATTTGCTGCAGAATTCTTGAACATATTCTCAGTTTGGCTGTAATACACTTCCATGAGATTGAAAAGCTTCTGTCCACAAATCAGCATAGAGTTAGAAAACATTGCTTGTGCAAAACCATGTCTCACACGATATCCTGTGAACTATGGATGAAGGGCAGCAGGCAGATTCCATATTCGTAAATTTCTGAAAAAGTATTTGAACAGTGCCCCACTGCAGACTGTGAATGGAGGCACAAGCATATGGAATAAGTTCCCAGATATGTGAGTAGCCTGAAGACTTGTTACGTAATAGGACCCAGTACATCGTCCTCTATGGCGGATGTTCATCAGAGATGAGGGTTTCATCAGGAGTGCCCCAGGGTGGTGTGACAGGACATTGTTATTCTCTATGTACATAAATGTTTTGGCAGACAGGGTGAGGAGCAATCTGATCATCGTTGAATGACTGTTGGAATATACAAGATGACTTGGACAAAATTTAGAGGTGATGTGAGGAATGGCAGCTAGATTAAACATAGAAAAATGTAAGTTATGCGATTGATTAGGAAAAACAATCCTGTAATGTTTGAATACAATATTAGTTTTGTGTTGCTTGACTTGGTCACATTGATTAAATATATAGGTGTAAAGTTGCAAAGCGAAATAAAATGAAATGAGCATGTAAGGATTGCAGTAGAAAAGTAAAATTGTCAACTTCAATTTATTTGGAGAATTTAGGGAGAAAATGGTTGTCTGCCAGGGAGACCATGCATAAACACTAGTGCGACTCATTCTTCAGTGGTGTTATATTGTTTTGGATCCCCCCCATATTGAATTAAATTTACATACACATACAGGGAGCCTCCCTGTTTACCTTTCCCCTGTCGCTTCATAACCTGGGTTGTGAGTAACTGAATCCACTTTCCCTTCTTCCCCTTTTTTCCTCTCTCTCCTCCCTGACAAAGGAACAAAGTTCCGAAAGCTAGGATACGTAAATTTTCTGTTCTGTTTTGTGTATCTATCGGCTATACTGAGCTGAGGTAAGTACTGGCCAGCCTCTCTATCTCTTTGTTAGTGACTGTATTATGAAAAGGATAGATTGCTACTCACCATATAGAGGAAATGCTGAGTCACAGACAGGCACAGCAAAAAGATTGCCATACATTGTAGCTTTTGGCCAAAAGTCCTCCTCCTGAAGTAGATCTCACACACACACACACACACACACACACACACACACACACACACACAGAGTCAGTCCAGCCTCAGTGGCCAGGGACAGTAGTCATGTGTGTGAGAGTTGTGCTTGTATGGATGTGTGTGTGTTTTCTATTTCAGAAGAAGGCATTTTGGTCGTAGCTTAAATGTATAGCAATCTTTTTGTTGTGCCTGTCTGCGACTCAAGAGTCTCTTATATATGGAGAGTAGCAGTCTATCCTTTTCTTAATACTGACATTATCAAAATACAATCCATATAGCAGCTGGTCAACATAAATGATGACCACTTTGTAATGAAGACCGTTGGCAGCATATTTTTTTGGTTATGTGCCAGCAACCCTGGTATGGTTCAAGCCGTGTCAGAAACCCATTACTGAGCCCTCGACACCAGAACTTAAATCCGTATCATTCAGATTAGCCTTAAATAAACTGCTTTGTCCCATACTGCCAAAATAATGTACCACATTTTTGTCAACTAAATGGTCTTGCATTTGAGTTGTATGTACTCTGGATTTTTAATTTATCATGCTTATAAGGGAGTGAACCTGTCAGTGCCGTCAAGTTCATCATTGTTGCAGACATGGGTATTTGACATAATGAACTTGAAGCTGTCCCTGAATATTGCATTAGAAACTGAAATGGTGTGTACATCAGATGACATCTTTCAGTACATGAAATTTGTTGATAAGACTAAATAACCACAAAGAAGAAAAATAGCTGGGAAACACTTCATTTTTTTCATTTGGGTGCAGTGAATTTTCTTGGTGTTCCATAAGCGACTGTACCTGTTAACATGGAAGGCAAGGAAGCTCTACTTTTTGAACAATCAGTACCTGCATCATTAATCTGACATTAATCTGAAGGGACAAATTTGGAAATTGTACATTGTTAGACAAATTATTATGGCAAATTATGGTTGGAGCTTTCAGCCGTGTTGGTAGAACATCAGACAATGGAAACTCCATAAAGGAATGCAATCATTGCACAGCTTTTTATATTGGTATGACTACCAACTAGCTGTCCACCAGGATGAACGGCCACTGCCAAACTGTGGTCAAGGGCAAAGTGGATCACTCTGCGGCACAACGTGCATCTGAACGTAACACAATTGATTTCAATGGCTGCTTCACTACCTGAGCCATCTGGATCCTTCCCTCCACCTCCAGCTTTTCTGAAGTGTGAGGATGGAAGTTATCCTTATAACACATCCACCTCTCCCCTAATAAGCCCGGCCTCATCCTTTAGTAACATATCATCTCCTCCTCATACTCATCTCCCACACTGTTTGTTTGCAGCCCTCTGCCAACAATTCTGCCTGTCTTTCCCCACTCCTCTCCTTTTTTTTCCCCCTAGCTCCCTGCCCAACAACCTCCTGAGTCTGTGCCTGTTGGCAGTCCTGCACACTCCCTCAGACAGCATTCATCTCTCTCCCCACCCATACACACTATCCCTTCTCCTTCTCCGCCTCCTCTGCTTCTGTCTCTATGATTGCTGTTTGCATCCCAATTGATGTTGTATTCCAACCTGAGATGCTGGAATTGGCGGTCTTGTGTGTGTGTGTGTGTGTGTGTGTGTGTGTGTGTGTGTGTGTGTGTCTTTTACCGATGAAGGCTATGACCGAAAGCCTTATGTGAGTGTCTTTTAATTGTGCCTGTCTGCAACTTGGCATGTCTTCTTTACGATAAGTGCCAATCTGTCTTTTCCTACATTGTTGGTAGAACATCATCAATATTTGGAACTTCTTCATCACCAGAGATGTCTGTCAAATCATCTGTAGTATTGGTGTGTGGTAACATACCAACATCCAAACCATTTTCAGACATGCCATTATCAGTACTCCCCAGTGTTTCAAGAAGTTTGTCTAACATTACAGCAAGAGAAATGTTCGAAAACATTATATCTGATTTGTGCATGCATAAAGCTAATGCCATTCTAGAAGTATGTGTTCAAACAAACTGTCACTGATGTATAATGCATGCAAATATCCATATTATCCTATACTATTTAATGACATTTTGAGAAAATGTGTGAACAATATTTTTCTAATATATATAAGCACAGAGAAGTTATGCTTACCTTTCAACTAGAAAGTCAGGCCTTTAATCTGTTTTCATCAGGCCAAGTTTCCTCACACACACAGAATAATGCTGACTCAACAATGAAATCTAAAGGCTGTTTTAAACAATGGTATTGGTCAGTTGATGAAGGGTGTACCAGCGCCGTCTGTTGGAAGGTAGAAAAAAGTAGTAGTATAAGAAATGTTAAGCTCCTCTGCAAAAGTCCTTCCTGACTGCCAACAACCACGTCTGGTTGACAGTGTTAACACCTTTTGATTATTCTTCCTGTTGTGCATTCAGATGTGACGTGGCCAAACTTGTTGCAACTGGAGCATCTCTCTCCCTTGCTCTTGCGATTCCAGTCACTTTACCAGTGGTAGCACAGTTGAAATACTTTCTGTTAGGATCCCAAATGCACATGCTGTGTTTGTTACTTGTGTCTTTATCATCTCTGTTACTGGAATTCCTGAAATTTTCATTGCTGTAGCTTTTTTTGTTTCATTTTGGAATGACTTCACAGATCTTTTGTAATTTTGTAATGAATATTTTTTTCCCTTAAACTCAGTGATGTAGCATGGATTTCTTCCATGTGGTGTGAGCCCTAAATTTGTCCCCCCCCCCCCCCCCCAAATTAAGCAAAAAATAAGTGAGACCTTTGACAATGCATAGCAATATTTGATTAATACTTATAATCATAAGATAGGGACATTAGAATTTATTTTCCATGTATAATTTTTGGAGTGTCTTACATACTTTCCATTATGCTGAACAGATTGTTTTCGAAGATTATTTATGTGGCTTTTTTGACAGTTTCAACAAAGAAAATATACACATTCATGCAGTGAGAGGTAAATATTTGCTACATCTGAACCTACAGGGCATGGGATTTCATAGCAATAAATTATGCTGTATAATAATCCTTTATCAGCAGGATCTTAGTAGGCATTTCTATCACCCATTGCACAACATACATTCAGTCCGTGTATGGACAGGCTCACAAGTGTGGTGAATTTGCAATTGATATTAGATAGAAAATAATATTAATGATTAGTCATGCCAGGAAGTGACACAGAGTGCTAGTAGCAGAAGAGAGCTTATGCTGGGGTGGAAGCCAGTCAATCTGTTACCAGAGCACTTGGTCAAAACATTTACTCTAAAATGAAAGTCCTCCAGAATAGAGATTTAGAGGACCTAATAAGAAACCCTTGTGGAATCTAGAGCAAAGGCAGACATCCTAAGACATCTTATGGAATATTGGGACAGATGGCAGATTTTTTATTTTGCAGCTATGATTCTCGAGGGTGAGTGATTACGTATTAACTTAATGGACTTACCTGTAGCTAGGGCTAATATCAGTGGCTTAGTGGTGGTGATGGAATATCCTTGTGCACCAATTTAAAGTGAAACTTGTAAGTATTTATAGAATGTCAGTATAGATGTAATTAACGTTCCATTTAGGGAGTGGGATGTAATTACTTTGCATAATGGAATAGTGTGTGTCTCATGTCACTTTGAACACAGGGATGAGGGCAGCAAACGTTCTGTTGGATGTCGTGAAAACAGGAAAAGGAATGTCACAATTTCACTACGTTGTGAATTTTTTCATCTCTAATGTCCTAGGTATCTTGTCCATCAGATAACAATGAAACCAAATAAAGTTTTACTATTGACATCAAAATCATGAATCTTGTATGTGTTGTTGTAGTCTTCAGTCCAAAGATTGGTTTGAAGCAGCTCTCTATGCTACTCTATCCTGTGCAGGCCTCTTCATCTCAGAATAACTACTGCAATGTGCAGCCTTCTTAATCTGCTTACTGTACTCATCTCTTGATCTCCCTCTACAATTTTTACCTCCCACACTTGCCCTAGTACTAAATTGGCACCGAGCGAGGTGGCACAGTGGTTAGCACACTGGACTCGCATTCGGGAGGACGACGGTTCAATCCCGTCTCCGGCCGTCCTGATTTAGGTTTTCCGTGATTTCCCTAAATCGTTTCAGGCAAATGCCTTTGAAAGGGCACGGCCGATTTCCTTCCCAATCCTTCCCCAACCCGAGCTTGCGCTCCGTCTCTTATGACCTCGTTGTCGACGGGACGTTAAACACTAACCACCACCACCACCACTAAATTGGTTATACCTTGTTGTCTCAGAGTTCCTTCTTTTAGTCATTTTGTACCACAGATTTCTTGTATCCCAAAATCTACCCAGTACCTCTTCATTATTTGCATGGTCTATCCATCTAAGCTTCAGCATTCTTCAGTAGCAGCACATTTGAAAAGCTTCTATTCTGTTCTTCTCTAAACTGTTTATCATCCATATGGGGCTGCACTCCAGACCAATATCTTCAGAAAAGACTTCCTAACACTACATTCATTGTCAACAAATTTCTCTCATTCAGAAATGCTTTTCTTGCCATTGCCAGTCCATGTTTTATATACTTTCTACTTCGGCCGTCATCACTTATTTTGCTGCTTAAATAGTAAAGCTTGTCTACTACTTGTACTGTCTCATTTCCTAATCCAATTCCCTCAGTATCACCTGATTTAATTTGACTACATCCATTATCCCTTTATTTCATCTTATATCCTCCTTTCAAGCCCCTGTCCAATCCGTTCAACTGCTCTTCCAAGTCTTTTGCTGTCTCTCACAGCATTAAAATGTCCTCGGCAAATCCCCAAGTTTTTATTTCTTCTCCCTGAACTTTAATTCCTACTCCAAATTTTTCTTTGGCTTTGTTTACTGCTTGCGCAATGTACAGATTGAATAACATTGGGAATAGGCTACAACCCAGTCTTACTCCCATCTCAACCAAAACTTCTCTTTCATGCTCCTTGACTCTTATAATTGCTGTCTGGTTTCCATACAAGTTGTAAATAGCCTTTCGCTTCCTGTATCTTACTTCTGCTATCTTCAGAATTTCAAAGAGAATATTCGAGTCAACACTGTCAAAAGCTTTCTCTAATTCTACAGATGCTATAAATGTAGGTTTGCTTTTCATTAGTCTATCATGTAAGATAAGTCGTAGGGTCAGTATTGCCTCGTGTGCTCCTCAAATTGATCTTCCCCATGGTCAGTTTCTACTAGTTTTCCGTAAGAGTTCGTGTTAGTATTTTGCAACCATAGCTTATCAGACTGATAGTTCTGTAATATTCACACCTGTCAGCATCAGCTTTCTGTGGCAGAATGCAACATTGTAATTGTGTGTTTTAATTTCTTGGCAAATCTGTAAGTGTCTTTGTGTTGTCCCTTACAGAAAACACATGTTACACGAGGATGTAAGACCTCACTTTGTAAACCCTAGAATATGTTCACAAGTGAACTTGAAACACAGTAATCACCCCGAACGTATTCAGCGTCAGCAAGAAGTCTCTTAGTTCACAGAAGCACTAACTTACCTTATATTGACTGTAAAATGCGTACAAAGAATTGTGGGGGGGTGGGGGAGATCTGTGATACTGGCTCTATTTCATATGAGTTCCAAATAAAACGTCTTTCTTAAATTAAAATTTTATTCTGCACGTTTTTTGCATCACACCAAAATAACTAGATTTGTTAATCTCGCTGTGGACATTGTATATCTAAAATAATTTGTAATAAGTTTCAATGTAGAGAAGATTCTCTCACAACTAGCATTACTTACGACAGCTGTGAGGAATGTTCTATATGCTATAACTATATTTTGTTTCCCTTCTTCAAATTTGGACTCAAAATAAACTTTAAGAAATCCATCGACCTGGAATCAATAAGTTCTTTCATACAGCCTGTTACAGTTATGAATGCTTGTAATTGCTCATGCACTAAGCTTAAACTCTTCTCATGCAGGCCTTAAGGGAGGCATATTTTTCAGCCACTTTTTTGAGTTGCTGGAACTTTTCTCGAATTTCAGCAGTTTCTCTATTTAACGAAGAACAACATTTTTCATTTTAAATCATCTTCATGTGACAAGCTCACATCTCTACTTCCATCATTAGAAATGTACTGCCTCCTAATTTGTTTTGGAAATTCAACAGAAATGCAAGATTCTTCACACAAGCATTTAGCCTATCTTATAGCCTTGTCAATGAATTCCGATCACTTCTCTTCCAACACAGTTTGTAAAATGATTGCTTTCTGAGCCCATTGACCTCAGTGAATTCTGCCATTTGCAAATAATTTCAGGCATCATTCACATCATGTGGCACCGGTTGCCAGAGATCCAGGAAACATAGAAATGACAATATTATGAAAAGAATAGTTGCTACTCACCATTAGTGAAGATGCTGAGTCACAGATAGACACAACAAAAGGACTGTCAGAACGTAAGCTTTTGGCCAACAAGGCCTCCATCAGAAACAGGCAGCGCACGCACGCATGCACGTGCGCGCACGCGCCCACACACACACACACACACACACACACACACACACACACACACAACCAAAATTATTTTTGTACAATCTTTTTATTGTGCCTCTCTGTGACTTAGCATCTCCATTCTTTGGTGATTAGCAATTATTATTTTCATAATATTGTCATATTCTGTTCTGGATTTTCCATTGTTTCATTTAAACAGAGAAATGAAAATGATAGCATCCTGGCTAACAGAGTTTCTGCATTGTTTCGTATGTTGAAGCTTTCGACTGTTTCTCTTAGCTTTTGTAGGACTGTAAAAATTTATTTGTAATCATTTTGTGAGCTGTTTACTTCATTTCCTTGTGTGCTTCAATGTGTACCCTGAGTACTCTTCAAATTCTGGGGCAAAAGCTAGGCAATCTGTTACTACAGCACTTACTGACTGAAACATTCAATCAAAAATGAATGTCCTCCAGACTAGAGATTGAGAGGAACTAGTAAGAAACCCTTGCGGAGTCTAGAGCACAGGTAGACATCCTATGGGATTTGGGGAACTGGTGGTAAATTAGATTTATGTATTTATTTGAATTTTCAGCTTTTGTTTTCTGGAGTGAATGACTACATATTAAAATTTGAGGAAATTTAGAGCAAAAGTGATCCAGGTAATAAATAATATGTCAGATTCAAAATACTTCAACTATTTTGCAGGGCATCATACTTTGAGTCTTCAGCTGGTTGATTGCAACCCTTGAGTAGTTTGGAACAATCATTCAGCAAAATGTTAAATTGTAAAATTTTTCAAAAATGATTTTGGTGGAGAGAGACTGATAAGTGACGGAGACATGTTTTTTCAACTTTTGTAGAGGTAAAATGAGCAAGAAAAAATAACTTGGGAAAGTTTTGGAGTTCTTAAAAAAACATGAACAAAAAAGAGGACTAATTGTTAGACTTTATATACTTCGTTCACGTGCTTATTACAATTCTTTTATCATCCTGTTGTAATGAACAAAGTTTTTTTTTTACATCCATTTAGATCTTATTTAAGATCAACAGTGTTGTACTGAAAGCATTTAACAAAGTAAATAATATTGTATGAATTACTTTGAACTATATTTGCAAGGTGAGACTTTTTTTAGACAACTTTCCAGTCATACAAGATATAAACCTCCGGTCCTGATATGTCGTGCTTCAAAGTGGCTGTAAAAGGCAGTTTCTTCACAAGTTATGAAGATTCTATTTTTCCAAAAAGTCTTCCCATTTGTGTAGCAAAATATCCTACAATGTTGGACATTTCCAGACCTTGTTGGTGGTCTACATGTATTCAATCTATGCACGCGTCTTCGATTTGGTAATTACTTGAAAGCAATGACAAAAATGCATGAATGTATTTTATGGGCAACTTGAGCTCACAGTAAAATCCACTTTGATGGTTAGAAATGTGATTCAAGGTCACTTGACCTGGAGGAAGGAGGGGGAAAGAAAAATCACTTGCCAACAAAGTGCATCCTTTGATGGTGCCTGTAGAGACTAAAGTTTTTATTTTATTTATTTATTTATATATTCATTTAATCTGATCTGATTTGGGCTGTCAGGTCCTCTCTTACATTAGACCAGGTTTCACACATACAGTACATTGATGATTTGAGTGTCTGAAGTGGCAACTGAACTGAGATAGACACCTATGTCTTAAGAAACAGGTATTGTACAAGCGTTAATTAATATTATGTATTTTGTCCTTACAGTTATGAACTGCTTGAAAGTGTTGAAGAATGTTCTTCAGAAGGATGTGGCAATGCAGCTACTGGTTCGCTGGTATGCTTCAAGAAATGCTCCTGGTTCACAAGACATAGCACCACAACAAGAATGGCAACTCTTTTTGGGTGTCCTTTTAGGTGATTGTGCATGATATTGTAAACTCTAATATAATGTTCATTTCATCAACATCTTTAGCTGAATACTGCATATTTCAGGTACTGTGACAAACATATTTGCAACTTAATGCAACATATTTCACCTATGAAACTGTTAGCTGTGTAAATGATTGATATTTATTTTGCATACAATGTGAAGTATTGGGAAATTAGAAGTTCACAAAACAAATAAGTAATATCAGGGGAAGGAGGAAGAATGATATTAGGTTGGGACATACCATTTATTGGAAGCCCACTCTCTGATTTGTATCTTCAGGCTGATGCCTGTCGTCATCCAGATCTGTGTGAAAGGATACTTCTTACATTGGTTCACAGTGCCCATGCTACCCATTTCCCTGAAAGGTTGTCAGCTGGATTAGCCAGCCTAGAAGTTTTCTTTCACCAGAATAAGTGTAGTGAAAGGTATCTCAGATGCAGGTTGTGTTATCAAACAACCTAAATTTGATGAATAATGAGAATTATGATGTGGCCCCTAAGTGTACAGCATTCTTTTCTTATGTTGATAGCATATACAAAAGTAATGGTCATTTTCTGAGGAAACACTTTTCATGCACTGTCTAAATTTAGGGCCCTTTTAAAGTTATAAAGTTATAACCCATTGCGAATGGAGCAAGGAGGGCGTAAAAAGCAGACCAGCACTAGCAAAAACGGCATTCCTGGCCAAGAGAAGTCTACTATTATCAAACATAGGTCTTAATATGAGGAAGAAATTTCTGAGAACATATATTTGGAGCACAGAATTGTGTGACTGTGAGACATGGACTGTGTGATTACCGGGACAGAAGATGAAACAAAAGATAATTGGAAGCATTTGAGATGTGGTGCTACAGAAGAACATTGAAAATTAGGTGGACTGTAAGGTAAGAAATGAGATGGTTCTCTGCAGAGATGACAAGGAAAAGGATTTATGGAAAAGAAGGAACAGGAAGGTGGTGTTGTTGTTGTGGTCTTCAGTCCTGAGACTGGTTTGATGCAGCTCTCCATGTCATTCTATCCTGTGCAAGCTTCTTCATCTCCCAGTACTTACTGCAACCTACATCCTTCTGAATGTGCTTAGTGTACTCATCTCTTGGTCTCCCTCTACGATTTTTACCCTCCACGCTGCCCTCCAGTGCTAAATTTGTGATCCCTTGATGCCTCAGAACATTTCCTACCAACCGGTCCGTTCTTCTTGTCAAGTTGTGCCACAAACTCCTCTTCTCCCCAATTCTATTCAATACCTCCTGATTAGTTATGTGATCTACCCATCCAATCTTCAGCATTCTTCTTGTAGCACCACATTTCAAAAGCTTCTATTCTCTTCTTGTCCAAACTATTTATCGTCCATGTTTAGAAACGACTTCCTGACACTTAAATCTATACTCGATGTTAACAAATCTCTCTTCTTCAGAAACACTTTCCTTGCCATTGCCAGTCTACATTTTATATCCTCTCTACTTCGACCATCATCAGTTATTTTGCTCCCCAAATAGCAAAACTCATTTACTACTTAAAGTGTCTCATTTCCTAATCTAATTCCCTCAGCATCACCTGACTTAATTCGACTACATTCCATTATTCTTGTTTTGCTTTTCTTGATGTTCATCTTATATCCTCCTTTCAAGACACTGTCCATTCTGTTCAACTGCTCTTCCAAGTCCTTTGCTGTCTCTGACAGAATTACAACGTCATTGGCAAACCTCAAAGTTTTTATTTCTTCTCCATGGATTTTGATACCTACTCCAAATTTTTCTTTTGTTTCCTTTACTGCTTGCACAATATACAGATTGAATAACATCGGGGAGAGGCTACAACCATGTCTCACTCCCTTCCCAACCACTGCTTCCCTTTCATGCCCCTCGACTCTTATTACTGCCATGTGGTTTCTGTACAAATTGTAAATAACCTTTCGCTCCCTACCAGGAAGGTAGGACATATATTAAAACATTGGGGAATGATTTCGATGGTTGTAGAGGGAGCTTTTTGAAGCTAAAAACTGTAGAGGAAGAAAGGGATTAGACACATCCAGCAAATAATTGAAGATGTAGGTTGGACATGCTACTCTGAGATGAAAAAGTTGGCATAGGAAAGAAATTCATGTGGGCCACATCAAACCAGTATAAAGACTGGTGACTTGACAGTTGTGGTGGAATGTGGTACGTCGGTCAGGCCATAACGACCCCTAAAGAATGATGGTATAGAGTGTAAGCGTTTCAAATGCTAACAACACAGAGAGTATGGTACACATTTTCAGTTATTGGGATAGTGCTATTAAGGGAGCTGTTGGGTTGAATACAAACAAAAGTTTGTGCTTAAGTTCCGCCTGGAATCTTGTCAAACAACTGGACAGAATTAGTACTACTTTCATTGTTAATTAATATTTCACTGTTGTTATCTTTGGTTTTGTGGTAGCACTATGTGTTAACAGTGTGTATTTCCACATATTCTGTCTTTTCGTTCATATCTGGCGTAGCCCCACACACCATGGGTTTAAGTCTCCTGTTTCATTTGCACATTGAAAATGGTGGTGTTCACGCATTGAAATATCAGCAGTTTTTGAGGAAGTTAACTACCTGCATTTTCATAAGTTATTTCAACATTTGATGTACAAGGAGGGGATCAAGTTCTAAATAAGAGACATTAAGTGTGATGTTAAGGTGATCAGTTATCAGGGAGGTAGTGGCTGTCCGTTGAGAATACTATCTACACTGCCTGACAAAAAGAAAGATGTGAAGCACCCAGAAGACATGGTCAGATGGCAGTGTACACATACACACTATTGGTGGAAAAGTACATGATTAGTGTTGCATTTCCCTGTAACAGGTAGAATGGTGACCAGAGTAGTGCACTAACATTGTTCATGTTAAGTATTATTACCAGGCCTAGTAGGGTATATAAGATGTGCGAACAGCATCAGCTGCTGAGTGATTGCTGTGAAGGACACAGAGATGCCGTGTACTTCTGCGAGACAGTGCTACCAGCACGTGACGAAGTTTGAAAGGGGAACCATTGTAGGTCTCTGTTTCGGTGGCTGGTTGAATCATGCAGTATCTAGATTTGTGGGGAATTAGGATTTGACAGTGGCCTAATATGAGACGACATGGGAATGTGAGGGCAGGCATACTTGTCAAAGCTCTGGTCAACTACGTGTGACCACTGCAAGGGAGGATTGTCATATTGTGCAACATGCCCATCTTAGCCCCTTCACATCTCCGTCTGTCATGTGAGAACAAGTAATGGAGTCTCTGCAATATTCTGTGTCATTCTAGACCATTGGTTGGAAAATAGCAGCAGCTGGATCAGAGAATTACCAGTGCATGTGTAAGATGTTGCTAATACCACAACACAAACAGCTGCATTTGGAGGGGTGCCATGACCAGGAAGCATGGACTGCTGATGAATGACATTACACTGCTCACGATAATTTTCATCGGCAAATATGGAGGCTGCCTGGGTAGTGGCCCCATTCTTCCTATGTTGTGGAGAGCAACAGAAGGGTTACTTCTGTTGTCAAATGTGGGATACCATCAGGGAAGGCTTCAAGTGATGCCTGATAGTGATTAAAGGAACTCTGACGCACAACAGTATGTCATGGGCATCTTGCATCTTCAAGTGTTACTTCTCATGTGAAAAGTCATGCTGCTATTTTTCAACAGGGTAGTGTTTGTCCGTGCTTGGCATGTATCTCTACGAACTGTCTGTGTGATGTTGGGGTACTCCCATGGCCAGCAAGATTCCTAGGTCTGCTCCTAATAGAACATATGTGGGTCCAGCTTGATTGTTAGCTCCATGCCCGAGCCTGTATCCAGTATATCAAGGACCAGTTACTACAGTTGTGGGCCAGCTTGCCTCAGGAGAGGCTACAACAGCTTTATGACACCTTTTCCAACCTAATCAGTGCATGCATCAGGCCTGAGGGGGGTGCATTGTCATACTGATAAGTGGGCTCAACTGCCAAAGTATTTGTAAAAGTGATTCAATGTTGTAACCACTGAAATAATCTCACACATCATCTCAGCCTGTGAAGTTGCATTTAGTTTCCTCCTCCCTGTCCCGGTGTTCCATAATTTTTATCAGGCATGTATTGTTAATAATTATCTCCATTTGGGAATTGAATCTTCAGCTCATGTATTGGTGGAAAACTTCCACATTTGCACTTACAATTCAAATATTGTAACATGTTTATGGCTATTGTTTTTGTAGTCTTCTATCTAAACACTGGTTTGCAACCCTCCATCTAAATGTAACCTGTGCGAACTTTTTCATATCTGCATAACTACTGCAACTTACAGCATATACCCGAGTATAAGATGACCCTGTTTATAAAACGACCCCCTTTTTTCAACAGGCTTCTTGAGAAAAATTTATTTTTAACGTATTCTGACTAATCAAAATTACACAGTATTTTACTGACATCAAGTAGCTGCCTTAACATTATATCCATTCTAAATTTATGCCATTTATTGATCATCTGCATTTTGATAATGTGACGAGAAATAAAATAAACAAAGTAAATGGTTTATATCAATTTGTAGTTCGTATTCTTTTCCTCATTTTTTACGCAATAACCCCATTGTCTGTGGTATCAATACTTTGTCATCAACCTAATAGCAAACCAGCGAAATTTATATCGTCATTGTCACAAACATTTGGATGTTTCTTCTGAATATGTTGTTGTTATTTCAGAGGTTGTGTTACTTTGGAATCTGACAACAAAGCTGTTTTTATCTGCGTACATATCAGGTTTCGATACTATACTGACAAGAATGTTACAGTGTCTCTTGCTGCCTGCCGCTCTTTCATCAGCTGTGTAGAATCCACAGCTGTCTCATCCCCTTTTGTTCCCATCATATGTTGCGGTGAATGTCGAAACATTGCAGCATGAAACACACAAATACACCACTGGTGACTATCAAGACTTTTACCGTCTCCTGCAGAAATGAATACTATTGTTGACAGTTTGTCTCATTTTAAAGTCTACTCAGTTCTGACTATGATAGAAGTTCCTAAAACCAAAGTACACGGTATAGATTCCCAGTGTTGGTAACGTGACTTCAATTGTTGCTTGCTCACTGCTTCCCTCCCAGCACTCATCTAGTTCTAAGCCAATCTTGAATCACTGTTCCCTCTCTAACCCTTCTGTAGTGTTGTCCGTGAGCAAATGTGAAACATGGACTGCAGTATTTTCTCTGGTGTGAGACATGTGGAACAACAGCAAGTAATACATAAATAAAAGATCGCAATCACAATTCAGTCCAATTCTCAAACTTCCTCTCGTCCTTCAATGTACTGACATCTGTTGGACTATCTCCAGACAGGTCTTGCTGCTGTATTTTATTCTCGCGACATCAGTTATTCAGTTGAATATGACTTATTTAGTTTTTAGACATTTCATTCTGGTTAATTTTCCTTCTTGTTTCATCCGAATTTCACCATCATGTTCTTAAGCTGATTAAAGCTGGTTTTACCTACTATTCTAATATGCAAACACTGACCAAATTTCTCATGTGGAACCCACATAGTACATCATTACAGTCTCTCATAATCAAATAAAATATTGATCTGAGTTCTGAATCAAGTAATGTTTTTTGAAGAACAAAATTTCCCTTTTGGAATGTTACCTTTACTTAAAAAGCAGCACTAATGTTTGTACGTGGTACCTGTACATGACTGAGAACTTTTATTGCAAAGCTGTCCAAATACAAGAAGAGTTGGTAAGATGATTGAATTTAATGCTATTTCCTCCTTTGTTTCACAAAATTGTCAAATTTTAAACAGAACAACAGATTGTCGTAGTGGCTAGTTCATAGTTTCTTGCATATCCCTTGCACCTAGCGCCATGCATTTCAAATCGCACATGATTGTTCGAGGAACGTCAAAACTGTATTGAGTGCTTTAGCGTGTAGGAAAGCCTGTTCATACATGAGTGTTGTTTGTCCATCCCTGACTTCCGAATCCTTCAAAAACTGCGCATGACCTCAATAGTCGAAGCTCCATCTGCAGATGTAAAACGACCCCTGTTCATCTATTAAACAACATAAAATGTTAATCCCAGCAGCAGTAATTTTATCTGTGAATTTAAGATAACCTCGTATTTTTTGAATGATGAAAGTGGGGAAAAAACTTGCTATATAATCGGGTAAATACGGTACATCTATTTGAACCAGTTCACTGTAGCCAAGCCTTGGTCCCTCTACAATTTTTAACCCCCACAGTTCCCTGCATTACTATATTGATGATTCAGGTCATGTCCTATGAATTTATCCCTCCTTTGTGTCAAGCTATACCATAAATTTCTTTTCTTGTCAATTCAATTCATCATCTGCTTGTTAAGTTATCGAAACTACTCATCTAATCTTCTGCATTTTCCTGTAGCACCATAATTCAGAAGCTTTTATTTTCTTCTTGGCTTAACTGTTCATCAGCCACATTTCACTTCCATTAATTGTTTATCCTGACTACGTCTTACTGAGTGGTCTCTGTCCAGAGATCCAAATGGGGAACTGTTTTACCCCCACAGAGAATGCTATCATCATGAGCCATACATTAGAGCTACATGTCCTGCTGAAATGTAATGGCTACAGTTTTCCCATGATTTCAGCTTTTAGCAATACCAACATAGCAAGGCTGGGTTGTCTGATAGTACAAGACAGTTCAGTCAATTGTCAAGGCACTTGCCCACGGAACTACTGAAAAGGGTGCAGCCCCCCTTTCGGGTACCATATGGTAGTCTGGCCTCTCCACTGATATCCCTTTGATGCAGTTGCACGTGTGGTGTTGCTGTCCGTATTGTTGAGGCATATAAGCCACCCAACCCTTTAAGGTCCTTGATTTGTGGGGAGTTATGGCTGATACGATGCTGTTAAAATTACACATGTAATTTGTTATTCTGGAGTGTGTTAAAGAATATAAATGACATTAATGGACATTTATCCATCCTAGAATCACAAATTAAATAATTGAAATATTTTAATTTATTGCTTTGTTGGAAAATACAGTGTCAAATATTCTGTGGTATAATGTGTGAAACATGTTGACTGAGTAGGAACTTTTGTCCCATAGGAAATAAATCAATAAATTGCCTCCAAAATGCAAATCTTTCAAATGTTCAATAAATCTCTAATAGAATAGACCTAAAAGACTAACTTACAGGAATATATTAGCATAATCTTGCTCACTGTTGTTAGAATGCTGTAGTAGGTTGTTTTGCTGTCGACCATCATCACTCTTGAATGAGAATTTCACTCTGCAGCGGAGTGTGCACTGTTATGAAATTTTCCTGGCAGATTAAAACTGTGTGCTGGACCGAGACTCGAACTCGGGACCTTTGCCTTTTGCGGGCAAGTGCTCTACCATCTGAGCTTCCCATGCACGACTCACGTCCCGTCCTCACAGCTTTACTTTCTGCCAGTATAGCACTTGCCCGCGAAAGACAAAGGTCCCGAGTTCGAGTCTCGGTCCGACACACAGTTTTAATCTGCCAGGAAAGTTTCTTGCCGCTGAATTCATAGAATTATCGACATACAGTAATTGCAAAGCTACATCTTGTTAATTGAAACCTTTTATTTACATATTCCTGGATACATGTTTAAATGAATTTAAAAATCTGGCAGAAAAATCTCCATTTTCAGACTCAAATTTGCTTCAGGGTAATTTTGATAGTTGACAGAGTATCTGTTTTAACGTTATTATTATATTTTTTTCATTTACATGTACTCGGATTGCAGATCTGCAGAAAACAAAAAGGTGATAATATTTTCAGTTATTTGGTGCAAAATCACACACACACACACACACACACACACACACACACACACAGTTTTGTTATTTATATTGGTGGTATAATTCCATCAGTTGGTGGATTGTAGAGTATAATTGCCAACTTTTGGCTTCTTTTGTTCTTAGATATGATAGGCTACGATGTTGAGCAAGTGCCTGTGATGCGAGCTCAACGTGATGGACCCGATTCAACGGGGTCCGACGGGTTTCATCACCTACAACAGCATGCTAAAAAACGTCGAAGCTCAGACATGGGTTCTTCAGAGGATTGGGAGTATCTGTTGCGTTCAGATCATCATCGGACTCTTGCTGCCAGCGTCACAACAATGCTTGGTTTACACCCCCCTCCACCACCAAGTTCTGAGAAATCACATGAGAGTGCCACTCCAACAAATTCATCTGCATCACTTTTCTTATCATTGCCTTTGTTGCATTATGCGCTACATCTGCTTTATGAGGTAAGTGTGCATGTTGCAATGATAATGTTATTGTATTTGTTTGCACCTGTCTCAACTTACTGAATAGTGGCAACACTGACAGCAATGAGCAGAAAGATAGCAGAGAATTTAAAACCCCTATGCTGAAGTTTCCCTTATCAGCAGCCAAACAGGTAAAATATGCCAACATTTAACACTGTGACATAAATTTGACATATTTCAACTTTTAGAAAAGGTAATAACACATTGTAGTGCAACATAACGATGTACTATAGTTGTTTCATTCTGCTCAAATTTTAGCTGCTGAGAAAATATACAGATCGTGTTCAAAACAGAAAGTCATTGTAATGCCAATTCTGGGGTAAGAACACATGAAGAACATATCCATTTTGGGAATACAGAGGAACAGATCCTTCTTCATTTGAAATATCTGGGATAAGATGTTTTACAATGTTAGATTTCTGTGGTGAGAGTTCTTAGGCTTTGGAACGTTAAGTTTCAAAAATGCTGAAAGGAAAGATGATACCGCTATCGACACCCACAGACTACATAATCAGGTACTCACAATTATATCTCCTTGGGCAGTGTTGTCAAAACAAATGTGTTGGAAAGAGTACTGAGTAAAATATTACTTGATTTCATTGAGAACATGTTTTTTAATGTATAAATGGGAATATGAGAGTGTTGCAAAGGTCATTTTATAAACCTGACAAGTTTCTAAAAATTTGTAAGGAATTAGGCCAAACGACTTTATTGTTCAGTGTGTTTCTTGCACCTGACATCCATCTGAGGTGTGGTTGTAGCAGCTCCTGGGGACTCCTCACCCACCATCTCTTTTTTTGTGGACAACAAAAGACTTTTTTTGTTATTGAACTTTTCATTTGAAAGTTTGTTATTATGAATGAATCAGAAACACGCTGGAAGAGATACATGGTCTGAAGTAGCACTGAAGATTGTTTACCTTTGGAATAAAGGGTATGTACTAGAGATCAGAAAGGAACTGTGTGTACTTCTCTTAAACTCACCGGTGAATTGTTTGATGTCGTCTCTGAATTTGCCATCGCCATATGCTCAGAGACTTGGCTTGTGAGTCTCCCCTACTACCCATTTAACTGAAAACTCACCACTAGAGTATGTTTTTGGGTACAAGTGGACAATGCCAGTGTAAAAAGGGGGGAGAGTACACGAGTTTGTAACTATAATCAAGAACTCAAGGCATTGCTGCTACATACGCAACCATTGGCCAGCTGATTATTATATATCAATAAAATGACTGACTGGTTAGCAGTGAATATTGTTCTGTTGGTACATGTGTGTGTGTGTGTGTGTGTGTGTGTGTGTGTGTGTGTGTGTGTGCGCGTACATTCGTACGTATATACTTATAAATGCATAAACAATTCGATTAGACCTCGGGATGCTCAGTGGTACCGACTGGCCTACGTGTCATCCTCAGCCGATTGGCATCACTGGATGTGGATGTGGAGGGGCATGTGGCCAGCACAGTGCACTCTTGGCCATTGCCAATTTTCGTGACTGGAACCACTACTTCTCAATCAGGTAGCTCCTTAATTGGCCTCACAAGGGTTGAGTGCACCTGGCTTCTTCAACAGACTTGGACAGTGAGCCTTCCAAGTGCTAGCCATGCCCGACAGCACTTAACTTTGGTGATCAGACTGTAACTGGTGTTACCACTATGGCAAGGCCATTGGCTCGTTTGTGTGTATATACATGAATGAAACTTTCAAAGACTGTTCTGAAGTATATATTTAGTCTCTCCTTCTAAATGGTCATTAATTATTAAAATAAATTTACAGCAGTCTACAAAAAGGTTGCAGAAATGAATGATAAACTACACAACTTGCTATTAGCCCATAAACGCAAGTTGTCATAGCCAAAAGATCACACAAATATCATGCTTTTTGTTCGCAGGAACATAACAGTGATGATCTGTGTCCAGTTTTCGTTTGACGGAACACATATGTGTCTGCTGGTGGAGGTGGAATAAACAAGAATACAACCATTTTCTTTGAATTGGACAAACTTTGTATGTTTTTTGTCTGGAGCATGGAATGTACCATCAAACTTTTTCCAGGCATCATTCTTCCTCAAGTGGTGCACATTTACAATTGTATGCATTGCATCACTCAATTTTCATCTTATACCCTGCAAAATCACTCAAAACATAGCTCTGTTTGAGGCCAGCATATGCAATACTAACCTTACGACTTAACTTAGAAGAAAGATTAAGAAAAGGCAAACCTACGTTTCTAGCATTTGTAGACTTAGAGAAAGCTTTTGACAATGTTAACTGGAATACTCTCTTTCAAATTCTGAAGGTGGCAGGTATAAAATACAGGGAGCGAAAGGCTATTTACAATTTGTACAGAAATCAGAATGCAGTTATAAGAGTCGAGGGGCATGAAAGGGAAGCAGTGGTTGGGAAAGGAGTGAGACAGGGTTGTAGCCTCTCCCCGATGTTATTCAATCTGTATATTGAGCAAGCAGTAAAGGAAACAAAAGAAAAATTCGGAGTAGGTATTAAAATTCATGGAGAAGAAGTAAAAACTTTGAGGTTCGCCGATGACATTGTAATTCTGTCAGAGACAGCAAAGGACTTGGAAGAGCAGTTGAACGGAATGGACAGTGTCTTGAAAGGAGGATATAAGATGAACATCAACAAAAGCAAAACGAGGATAATGGAATGTAGTCAAATTAAATCGGGTGAAGCTGACGGAATTAGATTAGGAAATGAGACACTTAAAGTAGTAAAGGAGTTTTGCTATTTAGGGAGTAAAATAACTGATGATGGTCGAAGTAGAGAGGATATAAAATGTATACTGGCAATGGCAAGGAAATCGTTTCTGAAGAAGAGAAATTTGTTAACATCGAGTATAGATTTAAGTATCAGGAAGTCGTTTCTGAAAGTATTTGTATGGAGTGTAGCCTTGTATGGAAGTGAAACATGGACGATAACTAGTTTGGACAAGAAGAGAATAGAAGCTTTCGAAATGTGGTGCTACAGAAGAATGCTGAAGATAAGGTGGGTAGATCACGTAACTAATGAGGAGGTATTGAATAGGATTGGGGAGAAGAGAAGTTTGTGGCACAACTTGACTAGAAGAAGGGATCGGTTGGTAGGACATGTTTTGAGGCATCAAGGGATCACAAATTTAGCATTGGAGGGCAGCATGGAGGGTAAAAATCGTAGAGGGAGACCAAGAGATGAATACACTAAGCAGATTCAGAAGGATGTAGGCTGCAGTAGGTACTGGGAGATGAAGAAGCTTGCACAGGCTAGAGTAGCATGGAGAGCTGCATCAAACCAGTCTCAGGACTGAAGGCCACAACAATATCATAAGTTTAAAGCACACAAAGAGGCACTTGATCAGTTATTTTATTCCTGGAGCATTGATCAGTAAAGGAAAAAAAAGGAGTGAAATTGTTACCAAGCAACTTTCTCAGGGTTTGTATCAGTGGTTTACTGAGTGTAGGTTTCATTCAAGAGTGATCTACCTGTAATTAGCTGTCAGGATTGGTTGTAGTTAGCAGGTTCTTATTAGTTGTCTCTGATGGGTAGTCACTAACAGCTATTTTACTGTCCACACCTGCTTTGATTCTTGCCAACAAGAGAAATGCTGTGTGTGGGGCCTACAGAAATTATGATTGACATACGAAGCTCATTATTTGTTAAATATTTATATGATTCTGGGAAATTCTGCATGGAATTCAAATAATGGAAAGGATGTAAATAAACTAACCACTTAACATATTAATTAGGTGTTAAGCAGTTGATAAGCCCATAAAAGACACTGAAAGCATCTGTAAGCTTTTGGACAAAGTCCTTCCTCAGAGCTAACAGACTAACAAAAATGGTACTGCAGTCCAGTGCAGGTTTGTGCGTGCGCGTGTGTGTGTGTGTGTGTGTGTGTGTGTAGGTAGGCAGGGAGGGATGGGGAGGGCGGGGGGGAGGGGACCACATGCACGCTATTAGCTCCGAGGAAGGTCATTGTTAGTAAGCATAGTACTTATCTCAATCTTTTTTATGTAGCTGTCTATTACACAATCCCTCAGCTATGCATATAGTAAGTACTCCCTCCATTATTTAAAACCTTAAAATCTCTCACAATCAGGGCTTAAGTCACCCTGCCAAGTTTCTGGACATGTTCTGAGCACGTTTCAGCTGCCACTTGTTGGATAATATGAGACTGAAGGAAAAAAGCACAGTTGCTACCCATCAGGCAGCTGAAGTGAAGTACTAATCTACTGACCACTGTCATTGATATCTACATATTGTAGAACTTTGACATATATTCTGTGCTCAACCATATTGATGTGTCTTGAACTGAATGACTTTCTCCATGCCAGTCCCCATTAACTCAGAAAATACCACCCATTCAAAATCAAGTTTATCTTTCCTCACACAATATCCTGAAAAACAACGGACCAAGGCAGTCAGGTAAATGCAATATTTCTTGACTTCTGAAAAGCAGTTGACTTAGTTCCAGACCAACACTTAATAATGAAAGTAAAATGATACAGAGTATGAAACAAAATTTCTGACTAAATTGAGGATTTCCTTGAGGTGAGGGAACAGCTTGTTCTCATTGATGGAGAGTCGCCAACAGAAGTAGAAGTAAATTTAAGGGTGCCCTAGGGAAATGTTTGGGACTCCTGTTGTTCATTTTGTGTATTAACATTCCAACAAACAAAATTAATAGTACCCTCTCTCTTTTTGCACGAGATGCAGTTATCTATAATGAAGGAAGACCTAAAAAAGCTACCAAAATGCCCAGGCCAATCCTGATAAGATTTTAAAGTGATGTGAAAACTGGTAACTTGTTTTCAGTGTTCCAAAATACTACACTTAGTCTCATTTGACTACAATATCAATGAGACACAACTGAAATTGGTCAACTCATACAAATACTTGTAGGGGTGTGGAATGTAATGATTACACAGGTATAGTAAGGAAAGTTCTGGCCGAATGTAAATAATTTAGGTTTAAAGGAGACCACTGATTGAACATTAGAACTGCTGAATCATCGACAGGCACACAAGAAAGTTCAGTTATTTGTCTCCTTTACTCCTTAATTTTGTATTAAAATACACAAGTTCAGTCAGAGGTAAAAGATGGCAGACTTTGGTTAGTAGACAGGGTTCTGGGAAAATTCAATCACTGTACAAAGGAGATTGATTACAAAACACTTGTGTGACTCATACCATATAGTACGAGGGTAGGCTTGAAAAGTAATGCACACATGCTTGTGGAATACGACCTAAATTACTACAAGAAACATGCCATGTGTCATATGGAAGGTAATGTCCCTCTCCATACGCTTGTGCAGTTTGAATGCATTGCGTTCATCTCATGCATTTAGAGTAGTGGAAGTATGGATATGTGTTCTAGTGCTATGACAGTCCTAGTTAAACAGTGTGCTGTTATCAGAGTTTTAACTGCTGAAAAAGCTACTCCTAATGAGATTCATCCTCATTTAAAGGCTATTTAGGTGGCGATGCTGTTGGTAGGTTTTCTGTAAATCACTGGGTAATAAAATTCCATGATTGCAAACCTGGAAAATCCGTAATTGTTATATAATTGTTAATGAAACACACTGTGGATGTCCAGTCAGTGCCACACAGACAATAAACACCACAAACTAATTGACAATTTGATTCAAAATGAGCAACTTCTGCAGTAGCACCACGATGAAGGAGATGACTTCCTCTTGAATATTGTGGTGGGGAACGAGTCATGGATCCATCATTAGAATGCAGGGGGGGGGGGGGGGGGGGGGGGGGGGGGGGGGGGGGGGAAAAAAGAAAAAAAAAAAAAAGGACAGAGTGATGAATATCATCGAACATCTTTTCTTCAGGCAAAAAAGTTCAAAACACAACCATCTGCAAAAAATTCTTTTGTCTGTGTTTTGGGATGCTCAAGTTTATGTGACTGATTATCTGGTATGAGGTGCAATCATAAATTCTTTTCAGAAAATAGAGACTTTAAAACACCACCTATGTCGAGTTTGTCTTGTTAGAGGTGGCCTGGCGCCTACACTCTTGCAACATTACAATGCTCATCCACACTCCTCATGTGCAACTGAAGTTGCTCTGTGAAACCTAAAGTCTGGACTGATTGCACACCCTCCTTACTCCCCACCCCCATATTGCGCTTCGCAATTTTTATTTTTTTTCCCTCAGGAGCGACCTCAAGGGTAATCATTACACCTCACAATTCCATACAGAATATTGTGTTGTTACACAGCTGTACTACTCCCCAAACTTTAATAAGGTTGCACATTGTAAATATAACTATAAACATATTGGGTGTAATGGGAAGTTATGAATCTTGTCAGAAATATGATTATAATAGCAAACAACAAGCTAGTTAAAAGGGAGCGTTTATTCTAACATTCACTGCTCCAGTATTGGCACAATACATTTGCTTTATGCTGTGGCTGTGCATCCCAAACATCTTATTTTTGAATGCCTTCAATTTAGTAACTTAATGCTACCATATAAGGGAGAAACATCTTGGAATTTTTTTTAAACTAGCCCACAGTCAAATTACTTGTTCATCTTTTCAAGTGTGCCTCAGCCAAACTTGGCATCACTCTGTATGAAGTAGAGTGTGTGCTGTGTACTATGATGGGTACACAACTTAAGACAAGGTGGATGACTTATACTAAAAAAAAAAAAAAAGTCTGTACAGCAATACAACCATTGACATTCACAATCTGATTTGCTCTTGATAATAAAGTATCCCTCTGATAAATCAGAGGCTAAAAACAGATACAACTCTACATCTCTAGCCCTGTTTGTGCTCTTGCAAATGTGCACTGGCTTCCATGTTTGTCCTTTCCTCCATCTTTGCCCTTTCTTAAACCAGTTGACATAAGTGCCGGAATTTTATGTACATCCATTTTTGGATGAATACTGCAGCAGCAGCTGCTGTAAGTGTTATCATTTGCTAATAACGAAAGTTCTGGTAGAATGTAATTTAAGAGCAAAGCAGTCCACTCACTAAATAGCAGCAGCATTGAGTACTTCACAGGCACACACACATACAGAAGAGAAAGAAAACTGCTAGCTTATGGAATAAAGCCTTTTATAAGCTATAATACACGAAATGCATGTGCTGACTGGACACGAAGTGCCTGGATTGCATTATGATAGGTGAACTAGGGTGGGGTGTGGATTGTGTTGGGTGGACTAGAAGGGGGGGGAGGAGAGAGAGAGAGAGAGAGAGAGAGAGAGAGAGAGAGAGAGAGAGAGAGAGAGAGGGGGAGTGAGAAGTGTAGGGGGGAGGCAGGAAGAGGGGTTGATGTTGGGTAGTTAGTGGCTCAGAGGGAGGCAGCAGGTTTGCTGGCTAGTAATGCAGCAGGGAAGGATGGCAAATACATGGGTACTGGAGCTGGAGGGCTTCAGTGCACGATTGAAAGGGGGGGGGGGGGGGTGGAGGCATGTATTGGAAAGGGTTGATAGGACAAAGGTAGGACAAAGGCAGGAAAAACTATTGGTTGGATGGCATGGGGACTGTGGGTTAGCAGAGATTAAGGCCAGAAGGGTTACAGGAGTGAAGGATGTGTAGCATGAGTAACTCCCATCTGCACAGGTGTAAAAAATAAGCCGGGGAAGGACAAGCACTTGCTTTCCAGTTATCGACCCATCTCGCTTACCAGCTGTGTCTGTAAGGTGATGGAGCGAATGGTTAACTCTCGTTTGGTTTGGTTGCTCGAATCTCGACGCCTACTTACCAATGTACAATGCGGATTTCGTAGGTGCCGCTCTGCTGTTGACCATCTGGTTACCTTGTCGACCTTCATTACGAATAACTTCTTGCGGAAGCGCCCAACCGCGGCTGTGTTCTTTGATTTGGAGAAGGCTTACGACACCTGTTGGAGGGCGGGCATTCTCCGCACCATGCATACATGGGGCCTTCACGGTCGCTTCCCTCTTTTTATTCGTTCCTTTTTAATGGATCGACAGTTCAGGGTACGTGTGGGTTCTGTCCTGTCAGACACCTTTCGCCAGGAGAATGGGATGCCACAAGGCACAGTTTTGAGTGTCGCTCTCTTCGCCATAGCAATCAATCCAATAATGGATTGCCTCCCAGCTGATGTATCAGGCTCCCTTTTCGTGAACGATTTTACCATCTATTGCAGCGCGCAGCGTACATGTTTCCTGGAGCGCTGTCTTCAGCGTTCTCTTGACCGTCTTTACTCCTGGACTGTTGCCAATGGGTTCCGTTTTTCTGCCAAGAAGACGGTCTGTATTAACTTCTGGCGCTACAAAGAGTTTCTCTGACCGTCCTTACGACTCGGTCCCGTTGCTCTCCCATTCATGGAGACAACAAAATTTTTAGGTCTTACATTTGACAGGAAACTTAGCTGGTCTCCACGTGTCATATTTGGCTGCCCGTTGTACCCGTTCTTTAAATGTCCGCCGTGTTCTCAGTGGTTTGTCATGGGAAGCGGATCGAACCGTCCTACTTCGCCTATATTGGTCGATCGTCCGCTCCAAGCTGGATTATGGTAGCTTCGTATACTCCTCTGCACGGCCGTCCATCTTATGCCGCCTCAACTCCATACAACATCGGGGTTTACGTCTTGCGATCGAAGTATTCTATACTAGTTCCGTCGAGAGTCTTCATGCTGAAGCCGGTGAATTGCCACTCGCCTACCGGCGCGATATACTGCTTTGTTGGTATGCCTGTCGGCTACTGTCAATGCCCGACCACCCGTCTTATCATTCCTTTTTTGACGACTCTCTCGACCGTCAATACGGGTTGTATGTGTCTGCCCTGCTACCCCCTGGAGTTCGCTTTCGTTGCCTCCTTCAACACCTTGATTTTTCACTCCCTGCAGCCTTTAGAGTGGGCGAGAGCCACACGCCACCTTGGCTCCAGGCTCAGGTTCACGTTCACCTTGACCTCAGCTCGCTCCCAAAGGAGGTTACCCCCGGTTCGGTATACCACTCCCGTTTTGTCGAACTTCGTTTGAAGTTCATTAATATGACCTTCATTTATACAGATGGCTCTAAGACCAATGATGGGGTTGGGTGTTCTTTTATTGTCGGGGCACGAAGTTTCAAATACTGGCTCCGTGGCCATTGTTCGGTCTTCACAGCTGAGCTCTTTGCCCTCTACCAGGCTGTTCTTTACATCTGCCGCCACCGGCATTCTGCTTATGTCATCTGGTCCGATTCCCTGAGCGCCATCCAGAGCCTCAGTGATCCGTATCCGGTTCACCCTTTCGTGCACCAGATCCAATGCTCTCTTCAGCAGCTGGTGGACGACGGTTCTCCGGTTAGCTTTATGTGGGTTCCTGGCCATGTCAGTATCCCTGGGAATTAAGCTGAAGATGCCACGGCCAAGGCTGCGATTCTCCAGCCTCGGACGGCTTCTTGTTGTGTCCCTTCATCAGATTGTAGCAGGGTCATTTGTCGGCGCATTTTATCGCTGTGGCATGCCGATTGGGCTGCACTTACGGAGAACAAGCTTCGGGTCTTGAAACCTCTTCCCGCGGCTTGGACGTCCTTCTCACGCCCTTCTCGGCGGGAGGAGGTCGTTTTGGACCGGTTATGAATTGGACACTGCCGGTTCAGCCATCGCCATCTGCTGACGGCTGCACCGGCGCCGTTCTGCCCACGTGGGCAGTTGCTGTCTGTCAGCCACACTTTATCGTCCTGTCCGGATTTTACTACACTGCGTCTTGATCTTGGCCTGCCATGTACTCTGGATGCCATTTTAGCAGATGACCTAGGAGCAGCTGCTCGCGTTCTTCATTTTATCAACTTGACAAACCTGTCTAAGGACATTTGATTATGCTGTGTTTTTTTAATCCTATGCCTGTTACTACGTCTTATATAGTGTTGTCCCTTTTAGTTGCTGTTTTAACCTTGTGCCTCGCGGTGCATTCCTAACTTAGTCTGGGCGCTAATGATCATTGTAGTTGTGCGCCCTAAAAAAAAAAAAAAGATGGTATGGGTTGTAAAGCACCCAGAACGCAAGCGTGTTGACCTCAGGCGCATATTGTGCCACTAGGGGTCAACTTTGTTCTCTACGGTTTGGCAGTGACCATTCATTCTGGTGGACAGCAGGTTGGTTGTCATACGTACATGAAAAGCAGTGCAGTGATAGCAGCAGACTTGGTTTATGAGGTGGGTGCCTTCACATGTGGCCAGCCTCTGTTTAGTAGGGTAAGCCTGAGACAGAACTGGAGTAGGAAGTGTTGGTTGGGTGAATGGGGTGTCTTGCACCTGGGTCCTCCACAGTGGTATGATCCCTGTGGCAAGGGCTGGGACTGGAATGGCTTAGGGATGGACTAGGATGTTGTGGAGGTTGGGCGGGTAACAGAACACCACTGTAGGAGGGATGAGAAGGTTCTGACAAAGGATGGGGTACAGGTGTTCTAGTCTGGGGTGGTATTGGCTGAGTAAGGGGTCACTCCTTTGTCTCTGGTTCTTGTGGTTGAGGGGAGGATTGGGGGCATGTAGGGATAGGGTACAAAATATCTGTTTGTGGACTAAGTCTAAGGGATACTGCCTTTCAGTGAAAGCATTTGTGAGACTTTCAGCATACTGGACAAGGTAGTGGTTGTCACTGTAGACATGCTGTCTCTTGGTGACCAGGTTGTTTGGGAAGGATGTTTTGGTGTGGAGGGGATGTCAGCTGTCAAATTGCAGATACTATTGTTGTTTGGTGGGTTTAATACAGACAGAGGTGTGGATGGAGTCACCGAGAGGAGTAGTTAAACGTCCAGGAAGATGACCAGTTGGGTTGAGGAGGACCAGAAGGAGTGGTGGGAGAGAAGACATTGAGGTTGTGGAGGAAAGATAGGGTGACTTGACCCTGGGTCCAGATCATGAAATTGTCATCAGTGAACCTTACCAGGTGAGGAATGTTGATTTTGGAGGCTAGGAATGCTTCCATGAAATGCCCCATTGATCAGTTGGCATAGGAGGGTGCCATGCGGGTGCCCATGTCTATGCTGCTAATTTTTTGATATGCCTCATGATGAAATGCAGTGACTACCTGACAGAAGACTTCAAACAACTTGGCTTAGTACATAGTCGCCACATCCTCTATCCGACAGTTTTCCCTTCCTCTGTTCTGTAAACCTCCCTCCTCCGATCCTTGCCTCCAAGCCATCTTCACTGTACACGTGTCTCTTCATTTGCAGACTTAGTCTGTATTTGTAGCTTTCTAATTGCAATGTATCATACATGTAGCTTGCAGAAGTTGGTTTGTATTATAGCTGGGTATATGAATGCTTAATTTGTATTTTCCACTTTACAGTTTTTCAAATTATTGGTATGTGATATCATGCATGTCAGAAAAATTACATCAAGATGTTCAGCTGATTTTTTTGTTTGCTGCTTGAGCTATTTACTCCTTATCATTGTATTTTATTCCCATTTTCCCTTTGTTTTTCTTTACTGTTGAGTTTTTCTACTTTGTGAAGAGATCCTCTTTGCTCATTTTCTTCTTTTTACCTTGTATATGTTACCTAGTTTATTTTTTAAATTTATTGCCTTCAGGTTTTAAATCCTGCTTCTATATACAAACTACATGTTCTTTTTTTGCATATCATGTGCTATGTTCATGGCTTGATCATCTCTGAATGTACCGAATTTGGTATGTCATCTGATGACAGTTACCGGTTATTATTAAGTGAAAGATATTGTTTGGTGAGCACTTCATACTCTGTGGTAGTTAATCTTATTTAATCATAATCTGTTAGCTGACTCATGTTCTTCCTTAACAAGAATCACTAAAATCGTTGACTATGCATTGTGGACTGCTGTTACAGAAAAGCTTTATACTATAATCAGATTTGTCAAAACAACAGTTCTCAAATTTCATACAATAGATATATACAGATACTTTTCATCATATGTACAGTACGCTTATGGAAAGACTTACTGGTCTTCAAGGAGGTGATATATAAACAAATCTGCAGCAGAGCCCAGGGCACCTGCGTGGCACACTCCTGTGCCAACCTTTTTATGGGCATCTGGAGGTAACATTCGTAGCCTCTTAAAATCCCAGACTCCTTGTCTGGTTCAGGTTCATTGATGATATCTTCATGATCTGAACCCAGGGCCAAGTCACTGTATCCTCGTTCTGTCCTCCTCAATCCAACATGCTATCTTTGGTGATGTTGATCATCTCCTCTCTGATGGCTCCATTCACAGGTTGTGCCCATATTAAACCCATGAACTGCCAACAGTACCTGTGATTTGACAGCTATCACCCCTTCCACACCCAGAAAGCATTCCAAAGGAGCCAGGCCACTGATGGGTGGCATATCTGAAGTGATGAGAATTCCCTTGTCCAGTATGCTGAATGTCTCACGAGGCCTTCCACTTGATGGGAAGGTATATAAACAAATTTGCGACACAGCTGTTGGCACCTACGTGGGACCCTCATATGCTAATATTGCTATGGACCATCTAGAAACCTAACCCTTTGTATGGTTCAGTTTCATTGATGGTATCTTCAGGAACTGGACTCAAGTCAAGACACACTATCCCCATTTGCCCATAATCTCAACACCTTGTCTGCCATCCACTTCACCAGGTCCTCCTCACCCCAATATCTCACTTTCCTGGATGTTGACCTCCTCCCCTCTGATGGTTCCATCCTCACCTTTGTCCATATTAAGACCACTAACCTCCAACTTTACCTGCTCTTTGACAGCTGTCACCCATTCCACACCAAAAACCAATATAACCTGGTCTCTCATGGGGTATTTGCAGTGATGAGAATTCCCTTGCTCCGTATCTGCAGGTCTCATGAGACTCTTTACAGACAGGCAGTACCCCCAAAAATCTAGTTCTCAAACAGAATTCCTGTGCTGTATCCTCACATACCTGTACTCCCCCCACTAGTCCCAAGAATAAACTACTTTGGCTTGTCCCCCTAGTCACCCAATATCACTTTGGATAGGAGCAGCTGAACAGAATCCTTCACCAGTGGCGTGATGATCTATGAGGGACACCTGTCCCATCCCACCAAATCTTGTATTACATCGGCCATGCAACCTACACATCGTCCTGGTGTTCCCTCCCTATTCCACTCCAATTCACAAGGCCTTGCCCCAGCAGTCATAACCCTGTCATAAACCTGCCTGATTCACCCACCCAGCACTTTCTACTCCAGTCCTGTTGCAGGCATAACCTACCAAATCAGAGGCCAGGCCATGTGCGAAAGCACCCATGTCGTAAATCAACTCTGTTGCAATGTTGCACAGCTTTTGATGTTAGCATGACAACTAACCACCTTTCTATCAGAATGAATGGCTACTGTTAAACTGTGACCAAAAACAATGTTGATCACCCAGCGGCACAACGTGCAGCTGAGCACAACATCCTAGAATTCAGTAGTTGCTTCACAACCCAGGCCATCTGGATCCTTTCCTTCGCCATCAGCTTTCCTGAATGATGCTGGTGGGAGTTATCCTTGCAGCACATCCTTCACTCCCATAACACTCCTGCCCATAGTCTCCATTAACACAGTGTCTCCACACTCTCTACCCAACAGTGTCCCCTATGTCACCTCCTCACAATCCGTCTCTCTCTCTCTCTCTCTCTCTCTCTCTCTCTCTCTCTCTCTCTCTCTCTCTCGTGTGTGTGTGTGTGTGTGTGTGTGTGTGTGTGTGTGTGGGGGGGGGGGGGGGGGGGGGTCTCAACCCAACCCAACCCTACTCTATACTCTACACAACCCTCACCCCCCCCCCCCCACCCCCCACCCCACACCCCCCTCACCCAACCTTATTCCATTGGCTTATATGTAAATTCGGTGTTGTGTGTGCAGCTGGCACAATGTAGGGGCATAGGTGCATGCTTGCGGCTGTACTCTTCATAAAAGCTGGGAAATTTCCTTTTTCTTTTGTGTGTGCCTGTTGGCATCAATGCTTTTACTGTTCAGTGACTGGTCTCCTTTACTCTTAAATTATTTATTATTCTTACTGCACGTAAGTGCCGGTATGGTTCCTTAAATTAGATCTCATCAGTTTTTGTTCCCTGTCTTTGTCTGTTTTAGCCAAAGCACTGACTGTGAAGGTCCTGACTTTGGTGGGACCTTAAAGTAAAATTGTCTTTCTGGTTTTCAAAAAAGTATTTGTGTATGTGAATGCAAAAAGTTTCTTTGGCCTGTGCAGCTTACTTTTGCAAGAATATTAGGAAAGAAGAGGAAACAATGAAACATCTTTGATGAATTATTATTGATCCTTTATGTAAATCTGCATCGATATTAACTACATATGTTTGTGGAATGGATCATTTGTTCTATGCTGTAATTCCATATTTTTAAATGAATTTGGCATGAACAACACTTCCTGGTACATGGCATTCTTGAATGTGATTATTATGAAATGTTGATACTGGCTAGTTCTTCAATTGTAGAGACTATAAATAGTGACACCTATCTTATGTTTCCTTCGGACACACTCAGTGTTACACAGACTCCTCAGATACACAATGTAATATAGGAGTACATTGTCAGTTCCAGTGACAGACTAAGATCAACAGTATAACTGTAAATTCCTGTTCTGTTACTTTTCTCTGTAACACATATAAGTTCAATGCATACAGTTTTTTTGTGTGCTCTTGTCTAAGTGCCAGTTTATTAAGAAATTTAATTACATTGTGTATTCAGTGTAGAAGGTGCTGGGTGGCACATGTGGCATTCCTTATTTATAACGTTCCTAACTGCTTTATTTAACAACATTAATATTTATTTACCTGTCCCTTTAGATATGATCTGCATTTCTGCAATGAAGTTTTGAACTTTCAATGCTGATTATCTAATTTTGTCTGTCTGTAATATTGTATTGCTCAGTTCATTGATGCTGCAAATTAATATACATCCCTTATACAACAGCTGACGTGAATTCTATTTACTATGGCATATGTAACACTGCGCTACTGCGCACGATACTTATTAAAGCCTGTACTATGGTAAGTTGACAGGCTTCACCTTATAAGAAAGGATTTTGGTGTATATTTTGACCGCGTGTACCTGAATGGAGGCTAAATCAGACTTCCACCCACTCAGTAACAACAATGATACGTCAAGCAAGTCTGATGTGCAACTACACGTTAGGATGGACAAGAAACAACACAGCAGATGCTACCAATTTGTTAATAAAACGGTCGCCAGCCTAATTAGGCATTAACTGAGTTTCTTCCCTGTACAAGTTGATGTACGTTCATACAAAACAACACGTAATAACACTGCATACTATGGTAAATTTTAGAACCAGAAAATTTACTGAACTAATGATTTCACTTTCTGTACTAATATGGACAAGCCATAAATACGCAACAATACACTATAATGTTTACTATAAACTTCGTACTGTCTATTGATCTGATTGATATCGGGCATAGGTTACCCTAGAAATAGCACTTTCGAAACACACATACAATGTCAATTTTGAAAAAGGTAAAACACTAATAAATTTTGGTTTTATATTGACTTTAACTTTGCTGTTCAAATCAATTCAGTACACTTCAGAATTTAAATGAATAGAAAAGAAAAAAAGGGGGGGGGGGGGGGGGGGGAGGACCCTGAAACTGTTATGATCACCGTACTGAAATTTTTGATTATCTAAATCGATAAGCACTCAAGATTTCCAATATATGAGTTACTACTCTTTTTGTCTTATTTCTTGCTCATTTATCTACCATTATTTTTGTCTCAAATTAATTAGCCTTCATTACTAAACCAATTTCAACATCATCTTCCAACTTTGTCAGACCTATATTATTTGACTATATATTCATTAACAACAAAGTTCTTTAAACATCATTCTAACATAGATAGGTCTGCAGGTAATTATTATTAACAAAAACTTTAAACCTTCATTTCGGGACACTCGGATTGCACAACATATGGAAAGGACCCAGTCTAGGTTAGTGATGAGGATAATTAAATGATAGGACAGTTCTGGTAAAAGTTAAGTTGTTATTGAACAGTCAGGAACAAAAGTAACACTGGTCCACACGAATTCAGTACTAAAAGTTTCAACCTGTTCGTATCGATGCGGTGGTCGGCAGGCGGCGAGATGGCGAGGCGCAAAGTACACATACAAGCACAGCTATGGCTCGTGATGTATCGGTTCTTTAAACATCATTCTAACATAGATAGGTCTGCAGGTAATTATTATTAACAAAAAGTTTAAACCTTCATTTCGGGACACTCGGATTGCACAACATGTGGAAAGGACCCTGTCTAGGTTAGTGATGAGGATAATTAAATGATAGGACAGTTCTGGTAAAAGTTAAGTTGTTATTGAACAGTCAGGAACAAAAGTAACACTGGTCCACACGAATTCAGTACTAAAAGTTTCAACCTGTTCGTATCGATGCGGTGGTCGGCAGGCGGCGAGATGGTGAGGCGCAAAGCACACATACAAGCACAGCTATGGCTCTTGATGTATCGGCACTTTACTTCTTCATAGCGTCGCAATATTTTTCCATTTAGTGCCTATGGCATTTTGCCATGCTGTATAGTCGTAGGAAACGGCACATCCGAGGCTCAATGAAACTACGTCTTCCAGGAGAGCCTCCTCTATCCAGAGCGTGTTACTCAGACCGATGCCCAACTCCGACTACGACTGCTGAGCCCGTTATGCCGTGCTGCGCCCGTGTGCATTTTCCCGTGCTCGCCTGCCATCCACCTTTTACCGCTCTCCTACAGACAGGGTATTCACCAAAGGTTTTGCACTCCACATATCCTAATACATTGCCTACGTATGGACCAGACACACAATTACAGCTTTAACATCTTACAACAGTTTCAATGTTTATTACATTTCAATTCTGTTATAATATTGCTTGAAATTTGACATAAACATTAATATTCACATCGAAAATTGTTTACAGTTTCTTTAACATAATGACATGAAAAGAAAAAAGAAATGAAATCAGAACATCGCTTACACTAATTTATCGAAAATCAGAAGAAAAAATTATAATATGTACAGTTGTTGTTACACATACACTAAAAAAATAAGACTCACCATAAATAAGTTATTCAGTTGAGATGGAAATTAGTAGACGTGCATGTACCCAAAAAAAAAAAAAAAAAAATAATAATAATAATAATAATAATAATAATAATTCAGAAAAAATAGAAAAAATGGGACAATTTATTAAAGATACAGAGTTAAGTCCACCTATGACTTGTACGCGAGTAGTTATTTGGCTTGATGCTCCAAATGTTCTCACTTGGGGATGACCTAGGTAGGGTTTGGCAAGCACAAAGACAAGCAGTAGAAATGCTCACTGTGTGTGTGTGTGTGTGTGTGTGTGTGTGTGTGTGTGTGTGTGTGTGTGTGTGTGTATTATCTTGTTGAAATGCAAACCAAGGATAGTCTGGGGAATCTCCAGACGTGTCTTTGGCCTGGAATCTAAATGACTGGTGTAGAATTGTCTTCAGTGTTGAGTCCCATTTTGAACTGAGTGTCGATTGGCTGAGGGCATCAATCTCAGTCAGAAAGGAAGATAACCAAGGTCAGTAAACACAGTTTAAGTAAACAGTGTTTAAAATGTCTGTGTGGTACACCAACGTTAATCGCCAGGCAGCAAATGATCACCAGCCAACTGTGCATTTTACTGCAGTTAACACTGTGTATTGTAATGGAAGGTGCATTGGAGATGCAGAGATGTTAACAGATACATGAATTTGCACATGGCTGCCTATAAATTTTCTAGATAATCGCTGGTAACTGACATAATTTGTCTCATATGCTCTCATTTTTGTCAACAAGCAGAAGCATGTTTATACCTTGCTACTAGTCCATTCATTTATGTTTGGCAAAATAGAAAAAGAACACCAAACTTTTCAAAGTACAAGCTAGATATATCTCTCAGGTTGGTCAGTGCAAATGAACTTGAAAATAAAAGAACTGACGGGTGCAGTATAAAAGAAGAAATGTACAGCATCTTCTTTTGATCATCATTTTTTTAATTTTTTCCATTCAGTTTGAATACATACATCATTACATCATTTAAGTATAAATACCATCAAATATATGAATATAATAGAGGGAAAAATTCCACGTGGGAAAAATATATCTAGAAACAAAGATTCTGTAACTTACCAAACGAAAGTGTTGGTACGTTGATAGAGACGATAACAAACACAAACACACACAAATTTCAAGCTTTCACAACCTACGGTTGCTTCATCAGGAAAGAGGGAAGGAGAGGGAAAGACGAAAGGATGTGGGTTTTAAGGGAGAGGGTAAGGAGTCATTCCAATCCCGCACGCACACACGCACGCACACACACACACACACACACACACACACACACACACACACACACATATATCCATCTGCACATATACAGACACAAACAGACATATCAACGTACCAACGCTTTCGTTTGGTAAGTTACAGAACTTTTGTTTTTAGATATATCATCAAATATATGTTGAATAACACATCTAATTTTGACTTTTATGAAAAATGCATGTCTTCTTATTTCATACTATATGCTACATACAAAAATCGAGTTTTCATTGCAAACAAAAATTCATAATTATCAGTGTTTTGTAAAAGATTGTTAACCAAGATTGTAAATTAAATGCTACAAATTAATTTTTTGCGTATTTTTGTATTTTACACATCACATAAATGCTCACAGCATTTGTTTAAAGTCGGCCGGTGTGGCCGAGTGGTTCTAGGCGCTTCAGTCTGGAACTGTGCGACTGCTATGGTCGCATGTTTGAATCCTGCCTTGGGCATGGATGTGGGTGATGGCCTTAGGTTAGTTAGGTTTAAGTAGTTCTAAGTTCTAGGGGACCGATGACCTCAGATGTTAAGTCCCATAGTGCTCAGAGCCATTTGAACCATCTGAATTTGTTTAAAAATATATTTCTACATGGAATCGAATCCAGGTGTGAGTACGCTCACTACTGCACAGTCACATTGCCTGTCAAAATAAATCTATATTATTTCAGCAAGTTAAACAATCGCAATACTCAAAAAAAGGACTGAATTTCGCCCCCATCCCCAGAATGATCCCGAAACGAGACATTATCAGCGGCGTGCAAGAAGCAATACGAGGGCTTCCAAAGGAGGAAGCAGAGGAAGTCAGACGGGAAACTTGCAGAATATTCAACAGATCTCGATTACCTAAAAATAACATATCTGCGGAAGTACGAGCAGCTCTCCGATCCCTTAGAGATGACCCTGATATAACAATCCTACCAGCGGGCAATATTACAGTGCTATTAAGCACTGCCGAGTACCGGCAGAAAATAAACTTGCTGCTACAAGACGAGGCCTACAAGAGGCTGAAGAATGATCCAACCTTGATGATGAGTAGAAAGACGATAGCTCAGCTGAAGAAATCCGAATTACCTGAATCAATGAAGAAATGGCTGCACCCCAGAACGCCAGCGATACCACGCCTGTAAGGACTGCTGAAGATCCATAAGGAAGGGGTGCCTCTGAGACTGATTGTGGACTCCATCAACTCTCTCAGTTACAGACTAGCTAAATACTTAGCGACACTGCTCAAACTCCTTGTGGAACATTGCAGCCACCATGTGAGAAACTCAGCCGAATTTGTAAAAGTACTCAGGGACATGCAACTACAAAGGGAGGACCTACTCGTGAGCTTCGACGTGACATCGCTTTTCACGAATGTGCCCCTTCGAGACTCCTTGGCACTTTTAGCTCAGCACTTTGAACCACAAACTGTCAGCCTGTTTGAACACACACTAACAACCACCTACTTTCAGTGCAACAAGGAATTCTATGAGCAAATCGATGGTGTGGCCTTGGGTTTCCCACTGGCTCCTGCAATTGCAAACCTCTGTATGGAATATTTCAAGGAGGTGGCCCTCCAAACTGCTAGCCAGAAATCAAAGCACTTCTTCCACATTGTCGATGACACTTTTGTCATGTGGGGACATGGTAAATAGGTGCTAGGTGAGTTTCTGGAGCACCTCAACAGCATCCATCTGAATATAAAATTTATGATGGAAATAGAGGAAAATTGATGCTTCCCTGTCCTTGACATACTAATTAAGAGGAAAGCAGATGGTTCACTACGCCATGCAGTACATAGGAAGAAGACACACACAGACCGATACCTTCATTGAACAAGCTGCCACCATCCAGCATAAAGACAAACAGTACTGACCACCCTGGTACATAGGGCGTGCTCCATCTGAAACAAAGACAGCCTACCATCCGAGCTGCAACACCTGAGGGACGTCTTCCACCAAAATGGCTATAGTGAAATGCACATCAGCAGGGCACTTAAAAGGAAGAAGGAAGCAGTGACAACCCAAGAAGAAGGAGGAGGAGGAGGAGGAGGAGGAGGAGGACAATAAACAACTCGTGTTCCTTCTGTATGTGGGTCCACTCTCAGCCAAAATTGCACAACTTCCAAATACAATATCAAAACCATTCTCCGCCTACCACCAAAGACGAGGGACTTCCTAGGTTCTGCCAAAGACCTGCTGAAGCTTAACACACCAGGAATATACAGCATCCTATGGGAATGAGGTAAACCATACGTCGGACAAACACAGTGGTGTATATCTAAACACTGTGAAGAACATATTAGATGTGCGCGACTACGTCACACAGAAAAGTCGACCATAGCAGAACACAGCATAAATGAAGAACACACCTTCAACTTTGAAAACACCGATGCCGAGCCTCTGGCTTCTGGGAAAGTATTATCAAAGAATCCCTAGAAATAAGGATTCAAGACAACCTGGTCAACGGGGATGAGGAATACCAACTCAGTGCAGCATGGAACCCTGCGATAGCAGCATTCTGTTTGGAGCGGGTCCGTCAACATTCTCCACCACAGATGCAGACAGAATGCTTACACCGAGAACCAAACGTGGCCATTGGGGACGACTGCTACCCCCACTAACTCATGCATGCTGCTGGTCCACTGCAGCCTCCCGAAGTCTAGTGGATGGGGGGGTGTGGGGGGGTGGGGGGTGTGACCATGCATATAAATACCCCACTCTCCGTGAATCTCGACACTTCACCAGAATATTGGTGGTGTAACACTTCCCGAAACGTCGCGATGTATCAACCCTACCACCCAACTGGAGACCCCTGAAACCTTCATCAATAGTTTATGCTGGGAAATCCTACAGTCACGTATATGATTGGAATATTTAGAAGCCAGTTTTCTCGAGAATTTTTGAGAGTTGCATCAAACTTTGGGACAGGTATGTTTGAGTTTTGAACTTCATGTACCATGAATATAAAAAAAGATTACAGACATCTGACTGTTGTGTAGTCCACTTGTTAGAGGAAAATGGGCAGTGCAGTCACTTGTGGAGGGGCAATTTAATTCTACTCCTGGTAAGTCTGATTCATATGATTCATAAATTAATAAACTTTCTGCATTCGTCTTACATATAGGGTACAGCATACAATGCATTGAGTCTGTCTCACCATGTCAAAATGCGTGCCGTCTTAATAACGTATGCTTGTAAAACTCTGGTCATCTCTCGAAAATGGGGAGTGAGCAGCAATAAAATTTAACTGTTGTCAAATCCTTCATTTAACATTGATCGAGATCAGTGCATCAGAATTTTGCAATGAACAACGTGAAATGCCAACCTTACTACAGTTAACTTTTAGTCGATGTCAGTGCACTTAGTCGGATGATCAGCAAAGGTGTTCTGGTGACACTCTTGACAGCATGGTATACCAGTCTATTGCCCGCCACACAACCACAATCAAGAGTGCCATTTCTTTTCATAGCAGGACTTCTTTTGTTGCCATCCTTACAGCACAGTGATACATCGATGACATTCTGTGCCCGATTTTGTTGCCCTTCATGGCAAGCCATTCTGGGCTTACATTGGAAGAGAATGCCCATCTGCACATGGTGAGAGTTTCTACTGCTAGGCTTCATGCTTGCCAAACTTTGCCTTCGCCAGCGAGATCACCAGACCTCTCCCCAATTGAGAATGTTCGTGGAAACACATGATGGCTGTATTGTAGAAAGCAGGCAAAAATTTAATGTTGATGATGAGTGAATGTCTTCCTATGGTTTGAAGCAACTATTGCAGGCCACTTGAGGGTATATACTGTGCAAAATGAGCCTTCTCAGGAAAGAGACTGAAATATTTGATTCAAGCAGTAATTTATTTTGTCAGCACAACAAGCAAACAGTTTTTTTCAATTTTTTATGTATTATTAATGTAGATATGATTTTTGTTCATAGGACTTGAAGCTGAACATGCTGATGTCAGAAGTATTACCATCATTAGCTCAACTTTTGTACCAGCTTTCAAGTGACTTGAAACTGCCAGCATATGTTGATCATTACTGGAAGGATTATCCAACACTCTGCCCTGCCAAAGTACTGAAGGTATTGTCGTGTATACTCATTTTCCTTTTTATGTAATATACTTATGAAAGTGGAATTGAGATATTGCAGACCGTACACTTTACAGTTTAGTGTTACATGTTCGGTTTTACATGGGGGTATATAAGTCATTTACATTGTAACAACTATCTTACTTACTATAGCCTTAAAAGATTCCAAATATACATAGACAAGAAAAAAGTAGTGTGTAGATAAAAGGAGAAAAAAAAGGAGGAGTTAAAATGGCTGACAATATTGAGACATACGTGGGGTGTTCAAAAAGTAAGTTGAGCTTATATTTTTATGAAAAAATATTCATTGATTCATCAATATTCACGTTGTCCCCTTCAAAGCAATCCCCCTTAGATACAATACACTTGTACCTGCACTTTCTCCAATCCTTGAAGCACTTGTCGTAAGCACCATTTAGTACAGCCTTGAGTACTTCCAGCAATGCAGTTTATATTTCCTCAGTTGTTGAAAATCATCATCCTTTCATTGGTCTCTTCAGTTTTGGGAACAGGAAAAAGTCACAGGGGGGCCAAATCTGGTGAATATGGTGGCTGAGGCATGATTATTGTATTGTTTTTGGCCAAAAGATCTCTCACAAGCTATGATGAATGAGCAGGTGCATAGCCATGATGCAAAAGCCATGAATTGTTTTTCCACAATTCCCGAATTTTTTTTGTGTATTGCTTCTCGCAGACGGCGCATAACGTCAAGTTAATACTCTTATTGACCGTACGACATTGGGGCAAAAATGATGTGCTATGACACGGTAATTGAGAAAAACAAGAGCAAAACTTTACATTTGATTGAACTTGGTGTGCTTTTTTCGGTCTTGGCTCTGTGGGGTGCTTCCATTGGGATGACTGGGCTTTGGTTTCGACGTCATAACTGTAAACACATGTTTTTTCACTGGGTATGACCCTTGTGAGCAAATCAGGATCATCATTGATGTCATTCAAGAGCTCCTGAGTGATCCTCAGGTATCGGTTCTTCCGATCAAAATTGAGAAGTTTTGGAACAAAGTTTGCTGACACATTCTCATGTCCAAAACATCCAAAAAAATTGCATGACATGAGCCGACCAATTGCCAACCTCCTCAGCAACTTCTCTTACAGTTATTTGACAATTTTCCAAAACAATTTTCTTCACAGCTTCGACGTTGTCATCTGCTGTTGTGTGCTGGAGTGTCCTGAGCGAGGTTTGTCATTGGCATTTTCTTGGCCATCTTGGAAGAGTTTGTATCACTTGTAAATCTTTTTTTACTTAGAGCAGACTCATCATATGCCACTGTCAACATTTCAAGTGTTTTAGAGCACTTGATTCCATTTTTCACACACACACACACACACACACACACACACACACACACACACACACACACACACACAAAATTCATGCAAATTATTTGCTCCATTTTTTATAAGAATTGAAAATCTCCAAGCACACTAAAACACACCTAACCTTTCTATCTGTCAGAAACAAATGAAGTATGCTGTACACTTGAAACTGTGAACATACGTTCAGGACATGTGTACCAACATATCAAAAAGAAGATTGATAAGTGAATGTATGTTGCCCACACAATTAAAAAGTCATATTATTTTTGAATAGCTCTCGTAACAGTGTAGCTGGCGATTTCCTTGCAGACTACTAATGTGAATTGTACAGAAGTCTGTTTATTTTGAATCTTGTTTATATTTGTTATTCGTTCCGAGGCTCGTCTGTGTTTTGAAAGCAATATATGAAGACTTTCTTACTGGCTTGCAAGGCCTAATGCAAGAAAGGATTTTCTGTTGGGGTTGTCTCCCTTAGCCTTTGGAGTTTTTCCTCCACCACAAGGCATTGGTTCCCTTCTCATTTAATCCTCAGAAAGGAGGGTTTCCTCATCTGCCAGTTACACCGTTCCAAAGTCTTCCTTCTCTGCCATCGCTGCCATTAATGTCTTCACCCGTAACCCTGGGCAGGGGTTCAGTGTTATACACCACAGGATTGGGTCCCTGCCTGAACTCAGCCATCCTAGCACTCTGGCCTGCAGAAGTGTAGGATGCCCACCCCCGCGACTTGGACGCGCCAGACAGGAATTACCCCAGTGGAGGAATAGGGAAGGGGACCCTACCTCCCTGGAGCCAGGTTAATGATTGTGTATGGTGCCACAATCAAAGACAATCAAGACAAAAAGATGATTTTTGCAGATGATATGGTGACATGGGGTAATAAAGAGATAGATGTTCAGTTACAACTTGATGCGTGGAAGGAGATAAAGAAAAGGTATGGATTAAAAATAAATAAAGCAAGAGTGAAGTAATGGTATTTGGAAGAGAGAAAGGGATCAACGGAAACATTACCTTGAATGGAGAACCCCTCAAAGTGGTAGAAAGTTTCACTTATTTACAAAGCGAAATATCCAGGGATGGAAGAATAACTAAAGAAATTAATAGGAGGCAATTTCTACCAAACAATAAAACACCTGATTTGGAATAAAGAAGTTTCAAAAAAAGCAAAACTCCTTAGGTATAAGAATTATTACTTCCCTATTGTCACCTATGGTGGAGAAACATGGACAATGACAGAAAGGGACTGGAGCAGACAGCATGCAGGGGAAATGAAATTTCTCAGAGTAGTTAAGGGAAAAACAAAAATGGACAGAGTAAGGAATGTAGAGATTAGAAAGGACCTTAAACAAGAAAGTATGAGAAAAGAAATTGGAGAAAAAAGAGATTAAGATGGTATGGGCATGTTAAGGGGATGCATGGGCAGAAACTCCCCAAAATTGTGGAAGAACTAAAGATGGATGGGAAAGGACCTAGAGGGTGCCCAAGAACACGGTGGAAAATGGGAGTGAGAATATCTGTGGAAAGGAGAGGTGTGACCTGGCAGCAAGTGGAGGAAGAAAAGTGGTGGGGGGACCGAGCCAAATGGAGAGGACTTGTCAGCACCCAGACCCGGCAGTAGCTGGAGCGGGATCCGGATGTAGATAGATATATTTGTCAACAATGGTATTTAATAATATTATGTACTAATGTTTATATTGTCTTCAGTAACTTCCTTTGGCCTTAGTGTTTTCTGCTTCCACCTGTTGAGTCATGCCCTTCCTCTTATCCCAACATCTCCTAACTTCAGAAGACTGTGTGGCGATTAAATACTACTCATAGTATATGCTTTGCCTTCCTTTTTTCTCATAATACTGTTTCTGCCAGTTTGACCCTCAATCCCAGTTCTACAGTAGTTTCTATCTCTATTTTTTGTTGTCTTTATTTATCATGATTTTATTTGCAGTTTGTTGGTTCTTACAGTTTATCTTTGACATGTTGATTACCAACAACTCATTATTAATAGTGTTCTAGAATTTGAATCACAATTGCTAATCCGTTATCGCTTCTGAACCTTTCCATGCAGCATATAAGTCTCCTGATGCTTGTTTTGGAGTGACCCATTCTTTCTTACAATACTTTTACTTTTTGTGTTTTTAAGCATGCTCTCATGATGAATCTAGTATGTTTTGAAGAATACAAATGCACTGATGGAAAAAAATCACAACATCAAAAAGTAATTAATGTAAAGTAATGAAATTTTGGGAATACATTTGTCTATATAACATATTTAAGTGATTAACATTGCAGGATCACAGGTTAATGTAAGTGCGCGATAAATCATTGCAAATCTGAAATACTGGTACATTAATAACCAGTGCAACCTTGCATGCAATCATGCAAACATGGATATATTTGTGTTGTACAGGTGCCAGATGTCAGTGTGCGAGATGGAGTTCCATGGCTGTTGCACTTAGTTGATCAATACAGGTATGGTTAAAGCCGTTTGTGGATGCTGCTGCTGTTGCTGTCCGACTATGTCCTGATGTCCCATATGTGCTCTATTGTAGACAGATCTGGTGATCAAGCAGGTTAAGGCAACATGTCGATACTCTGTAGAGCACGTTGGGCTGCAAAAGCGGTACGTGGCCGAGTGTTTCCTGTTGGAAAACACTCCCTGGAATGCTGTTTCATGAATGGCAGAACAATGGGTTGAACCACCAACTGATTTACAAATTGGCAGTCAGGTTGCACGGGTTAATCAGGAGAATGCTCCTGCTGTCATACGAAATTGCACCACAGACAAAACTCTAGCTTTAGGTCCAGTATATCTAGCACACAGACAGGACGGTTGCAGGCCCGCAACTGGCCTTCCAAAGATCACACGGTCATCACTGGCACTGAGGCAGAGTCAGATTTCATCAGAAAACACAGCAGACCTCCTCCCTGCTCTCCAATGAGCTCTCACTTGACACCACTGAAACTGCAAGAGGCTGTGATTTGGTGTCAGTGGAGTGCACGCTGCAGGGTGTCTGTCTCGCAGCTGTCCTTGAAGTAACAGATTTGTAACAGTCCATCTTGTCACTGTGGTGCCATCTGCTGCTAAAATTGCTGGTGCGGATGCAGTACAATGTGCCAGGGCCATATGCCGAACACAGTGGTGTTCCCCCAAGTAGTGCCATGTGGCCGTCCGGAGCTTATTCTTCTTGCGACTGTACATTCTTGTGACCATTGCTGCCAGCAATCGTGTACAGTGGCTACATTCCTGCCAAGTCTCTCTGCAATATCACAGAAGAAACATCCAGCTTCTTGTAGTCCTATTACAAGACCTCATTCAAATTCAGTGAGGTGTTGATTATGATGTGTTTGTTGTTTTAAAAATATTCTTGACCAATATCAACTTACTACATCCAATCTCAAAGGTAACTAATTCTTGTGACTGTCACAGTGTGTGTTTGAAGCAAACCTGATTGACATCCTCATAGTGGTGCTGCTAGCGCCACTCTTACATGAGTGGCATGATATTTGAATAGACATCTTTCGTCTGTAGAAACACACCCACCAATATTCATTTATATCCCACAACTCCTCCTTGCTCATGTGACTTTTTCCATCAATGGATTTAGGAGTAAAGGAGACCACTCATTGAATAGCAGAATTGTTGAGTTATTGAGGAGGCGACTCACCGAAACTGTTTACTACATATTGTGTATTACTGTTACAGGAAAGCTATATATTGGACTCAGATTTGTCGAAACTACAGTTTCCACATTTCATACCACAGATGCCTCCAGATGTTTTTCATCATATATATAACATGATTATGGGAAGACCGACTGAGCCATTTCCTTACATAAGACAAGTTAACAGGAGAACAAAAGACATTGTTCAGGTAAGTCATATAATTTCCACATTCTGATTTTCAAAGAACAAGTAAAGTATTTATTTCTTGTGACAAATCTGATGTAATTTGTTATATGATAGCAACAGGTAGTTATTAATAGGTTAGAATATGTCAGAATGTGAATTTTTTTAAAGCTGATTATTTCCAAAAATTCTTCTGTAGTGAAATTATATTGGAAACGGAAGTGAGCAGTTGTCTAAATTTAGTTGTTTGTTGTATATGGGACTTAACTCGTAGACCCAACATAGGTGTAAGACACAGATAATTACTTCTACATGAGCTTAAACATGGTAGTGGGATAGCATCTGAGCAAATGAACACAGGACTCACAGTAGGTAGGAATTGGGTTCAGAGCTGTGTGTGGAGTTTGGGATTTAGATACACCCTGGTTTTCCTAAATCATTTGAGGCAAATGCTGAGATGGTTCCATTGGTAGACTATGTCCAGTCTCCTCCTCCCTTCTGCCTGTTCTGAGTTTGTGCTCTGCATCCAATGCTCTCATTCTTAATGGGATGTTAAATACTGATCTTTCTTCTTTTGGGATATCAGTGAAAGATAAGGGCATTAACACAATGCTTAAACTTGAAGCAGTTAATGAATGAAACACAAACTGATGAGGAGGAGAAAATACACTTCTGTACTGTAGCTCCTGAAAGTGAACTATGCAGGCACCACAAGTTAGAAAATGTCAGTAAAAATAAAAGCAAACCTAACTATTGCCGGATTGTAATGATGTATTAATAATATTGGATGCATGCAGTTCCACAAATTTTTGATATTTGCAGAAACTTGGAGTTCATGGTAAACTTGAGAAGCAAATTTTTAATGAGCTCATTGAAACAGCCGCATTTTCTTTTCTGGAAAGAAAACTTTCATTTCTGTGCACTGTAATATTGTGTGAAATAATGATGGAGGACAATTTTTACATGGCCCCATTTGACCCCTTATACCCCGTTCTGCACATTGGCAAGGACACTCTGAAATACTAGTCAAATTTGATCCATCATATGACGACTGTTCCATATTTTCCCACAAGCTCTAATCATTGTGGTGACTTCACTTACAAAAAATGAGAAAAAAAGCTTCAAAACACCTCAGAAAATGTATGATGACACCTAAGTGAGTAAGCAACTGAATCCAGTTCTTATCTGCCAGTCTCAGTTTTGAAATGGTTATAATATTTGGTTGATATTATAAGAAAGGGGATAAATATTTTCCATGGGTTAATTGAACTCTGCTTTGTAACTTAAACAGTTCAGTTGATCAAATACCACTGGAGTAACACATGACAATGTTTTTAAACTGTTAACTTCCTTAGCATTGTTGCCATAAGTAAAGAGCTGCCCACTTTTGAAACGTTAAATATTATACTACCACTATACCTCAATCAAAATAACAAAGTGATTGACACTCGAGCATGGAAGCAGTGATGTTTATTCATGTTTGTGTGCACACATGATACGGCTGCAGAAGTAACAGCAGGGGGTTGTTTCTATTTTGGATACATTCAGCCGCTGCCCATTAACATGCAGTATTGGGTTTTCTTGACAAGGTGGTAATGGTCTTATAACCTTTTTGGAACTACTAAAGGACATTCGGTCACGGAAAACAAAAATGCTACTAATAGAAAAAAATCAAACAATGAAAACGTATCACTATTGTTATGTTACTGGTTAGTAGCATAGTCTGCAACTGACTGTGGTATCTGGCATGTGAGGTACCAGAATGATATGGCAATGGCTGAAGTGGTACAGTTCACTCAGGTTTGCGTTTTCATTGCTGAGGGTACCTGATTCCTAAACTGATCTGTCACCCTGATGCTAATTGCAATTATTGTTACTTTATTCCAACTTGATGGTCACCTTCTTGTAATATTCTTGATGCATTGTTCCTGCTATGAAGTACCACCAGTTGTACTATGGGATTTCTTTTCCTTCTGCAGAGGGGTGAGGGCTGTAAGAGAGCTTGTATCTACATCCACTAGTTACAAAATCACATAACTACTCTTTAAAGAACTCTCCTGAATTTAGTATTTCTCATAGACTATTAAAACAATGAGTGAACAGATCGCCCATTCACAACATGCTCATAGCCAGTCTGAACGTGATAACTCATCGAATGACAGAATAAGAGACCACATAATATAGCCTCTTTTGTTCTGAGGCTTGACCATTGTTGCCAGGCCCTTTCTTCTCTGGAAACCACAGCATCCCCAAAGTGTGACTACAAAGCTTAAATGACTTTTCCGTTGCAAACAAAGACACTCATCTTGTTGATATTGTGTGCTTCCATTTCTCCCTTCATGTCTCCACATAAATTAAAAGAATGTGTGCACAGTGTACTGTTCTCCCTACACTACTAATTAAAATCATTGTTTCTCCATGGCAATCTTTCATCATTACATTAGATAAAAGTGAGACATGTTGCTATATTAAATAACAACATGTACCACTACACAATGGACAGACCGGAAGGCAATGAACAAGCACATCCTCTGATTGATTGTTGTTGCTGTGATAGCTGTCCTGTAAACAAGTAGCTGTCCTTCACTTCATTATTCTGATCCAGCTATGTTACTGCTACTACTACTACTACTACTATATTAACAATAACAACAGCTTACATAATGACAATTCATCTCTTTGTTTGGTACAATATTATTTGAGGCTTTGAAATTATCATTGCCAAGCTGAGTTATGTTTAAAAGCTATATAGCACAATGTTGATTGATGTGCTCTTACTTTGTAGTTAGTTGCTGTAATTACCCAGGGTGCAGAGAATCCAAACTTGCAGCTGGAACATTTTATACAGCCTGTGGTACCAGCAGGAATCAGAGGAGAAACACAAGAAGTTCTTTCAGCAAGGGATGCTGGACGCAGCGCTTCATATCCGTTTCCACATAGGGCAGTTCTTCTGATGGTGGAAATGGGTAAGCTAAATGGTTAATCATCACTGTTCTTTGGTGTTATGTTGTATTACGTAGCAACTGCCTGTGTTCTGAAGGGTTGCAAATTTTTCCTTGAAAAATTGTTTTTCATATTTAGCCACACTTTTTTAAGACCAATGTTTATTATGATCACAAATTGATAGGTGAGATGGCAATGTTCACCATGCTCTTGATTTATCCTGAGGAAGTACTTTCGTAGAGAGTTACTTGCAAGAATCTGGGATGGGGAGACTCTCAGGACACGTCAAGAATTAGTGTGTATACGAGGGTTGAATGAAAAGTAACGCCTCCACCTTTGTTAATCGGGTTTGGATGGGAATATTTTAATAAATAAAATGCAGAAATAAGCCTTAAAATGTGATTTTTTAATTACCAATATTCACCTTTCCACATAATTTCCAGCCAATTGGATACATTTCTGCCGACGATGAACAAGTTTCCTGAAGCCGTCATGGAAGAAGTCTACACACTGTTTCTGCAACCAAAGTCTCACAGTTCTCTCAACATCTTCTTCAGAAGCATAAGGATGTCCCCGCTGATCGTCTTGCATTATTGGGAACAGATGGAAGTCAGATGGTGATAAATCTGGACTATATGGAGGATGCCGTATGGTGGTGAGATTCAGTCTCTGAAGTTCTTCTGTGGTGGCACATGAAGTGTGTAGTTTGGCATTGTCATGCTGCAGGAAAACATTTCTTTTTTCCTATTGGACTCTTGTTTAGCCATGATTTCAGAGTTTGCAGCGTTGTGATGTAATGCTCTGAATTTATTGTTGTTCCACAACCAAGGAAATCAACTTGGATAACACCATCTGCGTCCCAGAGCGCTGTGGCCGTGATTTTTCCAGCTGAAGGCTGCGTCTTGAATTTCTTTTTCTGGGGCGAGTCTTTGTGTCCATAGACTAATGTTTTGTCTCCGGGTAGTAATGGTGTACCCACGTTTCATCTCTTGTCACAATTGAATGGAAATAGGCGTCACCTTAATTCTCGTAACACAAGAGGAGTTCCTGGCAAATTTCAAATCTGTGCGCTTTCATTTCAGGAGTCAGCATCCGGGGTACCCATCATGCACAGATCTTCCGATAGCCAAGCAAAGCAATAGTGTGACCCACACATTCTTGTGAAATGCCGATTATGCTTGCAATTTCTTTCTGAGTGATACGGCAATCTCCCTGAATCAATCTGTCAACATTTTGTGTGTGAAACTCAGTGTTTGCTGTCACAGGATGTCCAACTCTTTGGCACGCAGGTCAGATGTTCCCACCTCAACATCTTTAAACTTACTCGCCCAACGATGCACACAATCACCATAAACTGCTTTCATTCTCTGATGAATCTCCTTGAGGGTGACACCTTCTTCTGTCAAGACTTCAATGACTGCTCATTTCTTAAATCGCATTGACCGACCATCTGCACAGGGTTCCATACTTTACACTGTAAGAACAAAACTGTTCAGTGCTACGGCTTCCTGCCAACTGGAGCTGTAGAGAAGAGGCTACGGAACAAGCCAGTACCTGCTGCCAACTGCTGAAGAGTTATGAAGGTAGAGGCATTACTTTTCACTCAACCCTTGTATTTTGCAGAAGAAAGGAACTATTTATCACTTTTTGCCTTACTTTCTTTTGAATTGTAACCACCACTAGCTTGTGCAGTACCTTGTTGACAACTTGGATCGATGTCTTTGTAGGATCTGTGCCACATTCGAACCCTACCATCAGGTCTTACCAACCCGTCTGAACAGATCGCGATTTTCCTGGTGTCTAGGGTCCAGCCGATCAGGTCATGAGTCCGGGAAAGGCACTGCAGGTGATGTGCTATTAGCAAAGGCACTCAAAGTCGGTCGTCTGCTGCTGTAGCCCATTAACGCCAAATTTTGCTGCATTGTCGTAACAGATACATTCGTTGTATGTACCACAATGATTTCTGTGGTTATTTCACACAATGGGCTGTGGTTTTTTCATGCAGTGTAGTCTGTCCTTAAGCACTGATAACTCTAGACAAACGCCACTGCTCTTGGTTGTTAAGTGAATGCCGTCAGCCACTGTGTTGCCTGTGGTAAGAGGTAGTGCCTGAAATTTGGTATTCTCAGCACACTCTTTACCCTGTGGATGTCAGAATACTGAATTCCCTGATGATTTACGAAATACAATGTTCCGTGTTCAAAGTCTGTTCATTCCCCTCACACTTAGCTGTGTTGCATAAAATATTGCATTACAGGGTAAACCCCTTTTTAACAAATCTCCGAGGACCCAAATATTTTTCCTTAGCTGGGGTTTTACCAGAGTACACATAAGGTGTGACTCAGAATCGTATTTCAGGCATGTTTAAGTGGTGTAAGTACTATGTAAATACCGAAATTGTGAATATACTGTACTATAAATTTAAATGCATAAATGTATAATTAATACACTTTTCATAGTTTTTTTAAATCAAGACGGCTTGTTTGTTTTGTCCTTCCAGCACATTGTAGTGAAAGAAGTTGTCATTCCAGTTTTCCAGTTGGTTGGTATAAGTTAGAATTGATTTATCTACTTAGCAGCAGTGAAACTTGGTCCAACAGTCTCCTTTTCATCGTCATCATTATTATCATCATTGTATTTCTTTGCCATGTTAAAAGTTTTATGTTAACTTGTCAACAACAATGTGGGTGATTGTCAGATTTTGCTGATATGTAGGCTTTCTTCATTTGCAGACCTTAACTCCACAAAAGTAAAATTAAAAAACAAGCAACAACACTATTCATGCTTTGGAGATTCAGTGACTTTAATGTCAGATAAAATGACCCAAGTTGCATATTAGGCAGGGCAGAAATCAATTTCCGATTCTGTCAATGCATCTTCTAGTATTGCTGCAAGGGAAGCAGAGTTATTGACTATGATCTAGTTACATGTCAACTGATTGAAATGGTTACCACTAATTGCACCACTAAAAAGCTGTCTGTCCACATGAATGGCTGATGCTGAACTGTGTCCAAGAGACGGCTGGACCACCCAGTCACTGAACATGCCACCCAGCATGATGTGCTTTACGTTAATGACTACTTGACAGCCTGTACCATCAGGATTCTACCCATCACCAACATAGAAGTCATTTCTTCTTCTTCTCTACTTCTCTCCAATCGGTTTCACTCCCCCCCCCCCCCCCCCCCCCCCCCCTTTCCCGTGTACAGCCTTCCTGTGCTGCATCTAGCAGTCCTATCCTGTCCCCACTACATCTCTGCATGCTCAGGCAGGCAGTACTAGCATCTTTCCCCACCCATACCTGGCTATTGTTGACCTTCCTGCCCCATGCTTCCTCCTTACCCCCACTATCTGTTGTGTTGGCTGAAGAGCCAACACCGTGTTACTAGTGGAGGCCGAAATGCAAGCGTTTTAACTCACACAGGCTGGCGTGAAGAGGGAAAGACTATACCGACGTGAGGGCTGGAACATGACAAGGAATTAGAATTCAGAAAGCGGACGTAATTAGTTTGATACCTAACTTTAATCCATTAATGATTAACGTCGCTCTTGACGGTACATGAGTCACAATATTATCTGTTCAGAAGACATACTAACTGAATGTGGCGCCTTGCTAGGTCGTAGCAAATGACGTAGCTGAAGGCTATGCTAAACTGTCGTCTCTGCAAATGTGAGCACATGTAGTCAGTGAACCATCGCTATCAAAGTCGGTTTTACAACTGGGGCGAGTGCTAGGGAGTCTCTCTAGACTAGACCTGCCGTGTGGCGGTGCTCTGTGTGCAATCACTGATAGTGGCGACACGCGGGTCCGACATATACTAACGGACCGTGGCCGATTTAAAGGCTACCACCTAGCAAGTGTGGTGTCTGGCGGTGACACCACATTATCCACCTCAGGTAGACTGCTGCTAACATTAGATGCAGTTGCTGTAGGTCCTTAGCACCAAGTGGCAATGGCCATATGTGTGTGAGTTCTGGTCATGTGAATGTGTGAGAGCTTCACTTCTGAAGGAGGACTTAATCTGAAAGCTAAAAATATTAGTAGTGTTCTTTTTCATGGTGCCTGTCTGTGACTTCATGTCTGCTCTCATACACACATTTGTGTGTGTTTCAAATTTCCTACTAAACCACTGGATCAAATTCAGCCAAATTTGTTTGACACACATACAACTTTTTATATGGGAAGAAATACTGCTAGCTCCAATAGAGGTGGGCATTGGGGTGAAAGGGATTGGTACCTCATGAATCTAGGCTGCCCTGCACAACAGACATGTTGTGCACTTAGTCTTCCGAAGTAAGAGTGATTTCAGGTGTGCTGCAGGGGAGTGTCATAGGACCGTTGCTATTCACAATATACATAAATGACCTTGTGGATGACATCGGAAGTTCACTGAGGCTTTTTGCGGATGATGCTGTGGTGTATCGAGATGTTGTAACAATGGAAAATTGTACTGAAATGCAGGAGGATCTGCAGCGAATTGACGCGTGGTGCAGGGAATGGCAATTGAATCTCAATGTAGACAAGTGTAATGTGCTGCGAATACACAGAAATATAGATCCTTTATCATTTAGCTACAAAATAGCAGGTCAGCAACTGGAAGCAGTTAATACCATAAATTATCTGGGAGTACGCATTAGGAGTGATTTAAAATGGAATGATCATATAATGTTGATCGTCGGTAAAGCAGATGCCACACTGAGATTCATTGGAAGAATCCTAAGGAACTGCAATCCGAAAACAAAGGAAGTAGGTTACAGTACGCTTGTTCGCCCACTGCTTGAATACTGCTCAGCAGTGTGGGATCCGTACCAGATAGGGTTGATAGAAGATATAGAGAAGATCCAACGGAGAGCAGCGCGCTTCGTTACAGGATCATTTAGTAATCGCGAAAGCGTTACGGAGATGATAGATAAACTCCAGTGGAAGACTCTGCAGGAGAGACGCTCAGTAGCTCGGTACGGACTTTTGTCAAAGTTTCGAGAACATACCTTCACCGAAGAGTCAAGCAGTATATTGCTCCCTCCTACGTATATCTCACGAAGAGACCATAAGGATAAAATCAGAGAGATTAGAGCCCACACAGAGGCATACCGACAATCCTTCTTTCCACGAACAATACGAGACTGGAATAGAAGGGAGAACCGATAGAGGTACTCAAAGTACCCTCCACCACACACCGTCAGGTGGCTTGCGGAGTATGGATGTAGATGTAGATGTAGATGTAGAATGCATTCCAGTGGGTGGACGCTGTTGAGCAGAGAGGGAGTGGAGCAGGAGATGGGCACTGAGAGGGGGGAGGATGAGATGGACAGAAAGGGGAGAGAAGGAAGATGGACAGTTAGAGATGGGTGTAAGAGGTGGATAGGGAGAGATGGGAGGAGGAACTGGACTGAAAGAGAGGGTTGAGTAGGAGATGGATAGACAGCGAGGAGGGGGGAGGAGATCGACAGACAGAGCAGAGGGAAGAGGAGTTGGACAGAGGGAGGGGGAGGAGGAGATGGTCAGAGAGAGTTGGGAGCAGGGGGAAAGAATAGGAGGCAGGAGGTGGGTGGAAAAGGAATTGGGGGGAGAAGAGATGGGCAGAGGGGGAGAGGGAGATGGGGATGGTCACACAGAGAAGGAGGGGATGGACAGGGAAGGGAAGCAGGCAGGAGATGGACTGTGAAAGGTAGGAGGAGGAGATGAAGATGGACAGAGACAGGAGGAGGAGAAGATTAACAAGAGTGTGGAGGAAGGAGGAAAGGAATAGAGAGAGGGGTAAAGCAGTTGGAAAGAGATAGGGTCAAAAAGGAGATGGACAGAGAGATGAGGGAAGAAGGAGATGGAAAGGGAGAGGGGTGAGTATGAGAAGGAAAGTATGAAAAGAGGGAGGGAAGAGGAGTAGGATATGGATGGAGAGAGGGGGAGAAGGAGACTGGCAGAGAGAGGGGACGATGAGATAAGTGCAATGTAGGTGCTGCTTCTGACTGCAGTTGAAGCAGCAGCTAAGAAGCGTGTACATACAGGGTAGACATGATTAAACTTTGTTACTTGAGGCAGTGTTGATGGAAAACTGTTTGCCATATGCATAGCCAACTGTGTAGGACTAATATTCAGACTGTGCGTTACAGGATTTGCATTGTCTGTAATGTTTGTGTCATGACTTGCCATTAGGTACCAGTACTGGTACAGTGAAGTAGGAGGGATTTGAACCCCAAAGGCCGAAAATTTCCAGGGTGAATGGCACACGCTTCTGTGATTTGCTGTGCCAACATGTGATCCCTGCTCTGTGGGAGTGAGGGCTTTCAACTCAGCCATTCATGTGGACAGACAGCTTGCACGATGGAGCCCCACCTCACACTGCTTGTGAGGTCACTCAGTTACTGTTTAACACGTTACTGGTCGTTCCAAACTGTATGACCACCAATATCACCAAATTTGAACCCATGTGATTTCTGGCTGTGGGGTTACCTGAAGGACAGGGTTTAGTGATGAGACACTAACACGTTGAAGATAAGTATAGTGAGGGACGTAGCTGACATCCCACCCGAGATGTTTAAGGCAGCAGTAGAGCAGTCTCTGGTGCGGTTCCAGGCTTTTGTTAAAATGCGTTTCTTTCTGTGAGTTGCTATTTCTTTTCCGCACGTCCTTACAAACGTTACCACAAAGTTTCATTGTTCTACGAATCACTTGTTTCTCATGGGGGCTCTCTCAGGTAGTGAAAGTTTAATTACAACCACCCTGTATATTTTGTAACACATACTACCGACTGTAAGGGAAGAAATAACATGGGGGTATGAATCAAATAGCTCACCATATGGGTGGGGGTGCAGGTCGAGGCCCTGGTAACCTCTGATGTCCAGGCCGCCTTGCAAGACAGGCATGTTGTGCAGGTGGTATTGGAAGGTATTCCAGGCACTATACATGCAGATAGGCAAGCTTGAGCAGAGAGAGGATGGGAGGAAGAATATATAATGAGGAGGTGGAGGGTGAGATGAGCAGAGGATGAGGTGGACAGATAAACAGAGAGAAGGAGGAGGATGAGAGAGGGGGGAGGAGAACATGGAAAGAGTTAGGAGAGGAAGAGGAATTGGATAGACAGATGAAGAAGAAGGAGATGGGCAGAGAGAGGGGGGAGGAGGAGGAGGAGATGGATACAGAGAGGTGGAGGAGGAGATGCATGCAGTATTTGTGCTGTTCGCATCCGCAGGCGAAGCTGCAGGTAAAAGGCTCTTTCTGATAAATTTGTTTAATGCAAATGGTTAACTCTTGGACATTGCTACCAGAATGCATTGAAACCACAAAAAAGAAAAAAATGACAAGTTTTGTTTTTGTAATGAACCTTTCAATTAGTCCGTGTGAAATTAATCAGTCTCAGTTTTACATGAAACTTATCATTGTTCTTCATTCACTAAAGCCATGAGAAACTTTATAAGAAGTTCGTAGCCTTAACTAGCTGTTGGCGTATGTTTTGTGAAAGCATTGGTTGCTGTCTAATTATTGGTTTGCCCTGTGTTAAGTTCCTCATGTGTTTCACAATAAAAAGTGATCATCATTGTGTGTGGGTATTAATTTTTCTTATATACTTGGTGGCCCCAATACAAGAGTAGTTCCATTGGTTCAAGTTTTTACTTTACAAAGTTGTATATTATATTTCTTGCTTAGTGCATGTAAAATTCGAATGTAGAATTGATAAATACATTATTGCTTCTCATTACAGGTATCTGTTGTCATTGTTTGAAACAATTTGGAAATTGTTTACAGATATCACTGCAGGAGACTTGCAACAGATGCCTGTTGGTGTTGCAATGCTGTTAAGTGAAGTTATTTATCTGAGCCGACAGAATCCACCTTCAGATTGGCCTGAGACAGCTTATAGACTTATAGCACGCCAAGACTTGGTTGCCCAGTGTTCGCCAAATAGCATGGTTGACATTGGACACTCAAGGCGCACATCTACTGCGTCTGCACATGGTTCACTTCGTGTCCCACCATTGGACCTCGATACTGATGATGGCATGGAAATGTCTGACACTGAGGTTAGTTGCTGATGTTTTATTTTACTTTGTGCTGATTTTGAGAGGCACATGAACAAGACAGAAAATGGGGCTAAGCTTTTGAATGGTCATGCACAGCTATGCTGCCTGAAATGGCTACATTGTAGCAGCACTGTACATTGAGTTACAGTGCCAGTCCACTGCAGTCATTCATTCATTTCATTCATTCATATATACATTGTATCCTGCACCTACATCAAGAACTACTATTTTGAAGGTGTTGAATACATCAAGGTGTACATTAACAAAATACAAGTGAATCATCAGAACTTTATCTTTGTGTTACATTAACAGTAAACTATCATTATATTGCATAGCTTCTGGGAGCTACATTTAAACAAGTAAATTAGAAATAGAACACTACTTTGAGGAAAAAGGTGCGACTCTCTCACTTATGCTAAATGGTGTGTTAGCGTGTGTTGATCTCTTGTTGGTAGCTTAATATTTATTTAATTATAGTTGTATTTTTCGAACAAAGCAGTTAGCTACATCGTTAAGCATTTACCTGAGATACAACGTAACACTTTCCACTACTAACTGCCATGTCGCAAACAGAACTTTTCAGTCCTTTATTTTAAGTATTCGCACAATTTGTAGGAGTTGCTCATGATGTATTTTTTAATTTTCTTTTGAGTTGCTTAAGATTCCCAGTTTGTGCTTTATGTTAGATAAGTGCTTGTAGAATATCTTTGCACCAAAGCATGCGAGTGCACTCTGAACCCTACAAAAGGATATGCAAAGACTACACAAAAATTGTTTTCATGTATTGTGTTGTGATTGTGTAGATGAGAGTTCAGCTGACACTGAAGTTTTTTTTTAGTGACAGTAATGGCTAAGGAGTAAACATTTTGGGAGGTGCTTGTAAGAATTAAAAGGTCATTAGAAAGGCTTCTGCAAAATGTATGGCTAGCTGCTTCATACAATATTGTTGCTGCTCACTTCTGATAAATGTGGTATTTACTTCACTAAAAGATGGCCTGGATTATAAGACGACTCCCTTTTTTTTCGAGAGACTTCTTTGAGAAAAAATTATTTTTAACGTATTCTGACTAATCAAAATTGCAAACTGTTTTATTGACATAAAGTATCTGCCAAAAAGGTTAACAGTATACCTATTCTAAATTTATGCAGTTTTTTTATTGTCTACATTTTGATAATATAAGGAGAAATAAAATAAATGAAATCATTTACATTAATTTGCAGACTGTTTCCTTTCTACATTTTTCACTTACTAACCTTATCACTGTGGTATATCTATTTTTAATCATCATCATCCTCATAGCACAGCTGTGAAATTTATATCTTTGTGGTCACAAATATTTGGCTGTTTCCTCCGAATATTTTGTGATTTCTGAGATCGTGTTTGCTGTGGAACCTGAGAACCCTGCTTTTTGTATCTGAATACATATTGGATTTCGCTTCTATACTGTGACATGATAACATTACAATGTCTCTTGCTTCCAAACATGTTGTCTGCCCTCCGATCGCTCATGGGTTGCATAGATGCAGCAGCTGACATACCCTCTTTCGTTCCTGTTATTCATCATTATGTGTGTTAACAAAACTGCAGCACGAAAGACATAAGTACGCCGCTGGCCCCCATGTAGATTTTTATCGTCTCTTTCAGTAATAAATTTGTATGTATTTGTCCAATTCAAAGTCAATCCAATTCCAACTACTAATGAATTCAGGCAAACTGCAGTTTAAATGTTGTAGAAGGTCCTAAAATATCAAAGTATGCTGTATAAATTCCCATGGTTGCCAACACGACTGATTTGTTGCCTATTTGCTATTCCAATCCTCACACTTATCTAGGTCTCATCCAAGCTGGTATCTCTGTTCCCCCTGCAACCTTTACGTAGTTCTGAACTTAATCAGTTGTGAAACACAGACTGCAGTTATCTTATAGGGTGCAAGTCACTTGTAGCAGCAGCAACTAAAGTATAAATAGAAGATCACAGTCACAATTCAGCCCAATTTTTGAACTTGTGCTTGTGCCTCCATCCAATGACATCTATTGGTACTACATCCATGATATGTCATCCTGCTGTAATTTATTCTTGCTGCAACAAATACTCCCGTTTTTCATGAAATGATCAGATTTTGAACAGAGAAATAGATGGTTGTTGTGAGTAGTTCATAGTTTCTCACATATTCCTTGCATTAGCACCACATGAGTCAAATGTCACTTGATTGTTCAAGCAACATCGATACTGTATCAAGCACTTCGACATATTGGGAATTCTTGAGCCCGTTCAAAAGTGAGTATCATTTGCTCAGCCCTGCCGTTCAGTGTTCTTCAAAATAAATCTGCACATGACCACAATAGCTAAAGCTTCATGTGTAAATGGAAGACAACTGCTAAACACTCTGTTAAACAATGTAAAAATTCTAATCTCAGCAGCAATAATTTAACTGTGAATACAAGATGACCCTTATTTTTTGAACAACGAATTGGATAATTACAGTAAACACTTTTTGCTTTAGGTACACTGCCTCAGAAGATAATTCCATAAGACAACAAGGAGCAAAAATAAGCAAACTAAACCGACACTCTTTGCTTTAGGACAATAGGATAAGAAATGCTTCTAAGTGCAGAACACTCAACAGAACTTCTTGATTAGTTTATCTATGTGTTGACTCCACGTTAATTTGTTACCCAACTAGACAACAAAGAATTTTACTCATTGCATTTCATTGAGTGTACAATCATTTTTGTCCCATAGTTACATAACGAAGGGGTACTCAAGTATGTAGAACATGTGTATTGCTGGTGCTAACAGGTCATTATTGCTTGTTGGAAATGTGTATAGGTGTCTTTGTATCAAAGGAAAATTCAGTCAAGAAAACTAATAAATTACAAGAAACAGTCACTGGCCAGCACTTATCTGCAGGAAAAAATTGTGGAGTGCTGTCGATAGACACATACGAGGTGTGTGCAAAAAGAAACCAAACTTTTCCTGTAACAGCTTTATTGGTTGTTGTATGGCATTTTAAGCACTGACCCCTCAAAATAATTCCCTCTATTGGCAATGCACCATTCCCATCTTTTCTTCCTCTTTTGGAAAGCCTCCTGGAACGTATTTCCTGGATAGCGAACAGGGATCTTGTCGCATTGTCCCGAATGTCCTCTACAGTTTGGAAACAATGTTCTTTCAACCTGGTTTTATGTTCAGGAAACTGGAAAAAGTCTGCTAAGGCTAGATCTGTAGAATACGATGGATGAGGGACAAAAGGAATGTGATGTTTTGCTATATAGCTACTGAAAGGAATGACACATTAGCCAGCACATTATCGTGATGAAAAATCCGAATCTGGTTTTCCCATAGTTAAGACCTCATCCTGCACACAGCATCCCTCATGCACGCTAAGATTTGTTGGCAGCTTTACGAACATTAAATGAACATTCTTCGAATCGCAGCATGAACTCTTATCACTTTGGTGATCGTATCTTGATGTGGAAAGTTGTCCAAGCTTGGGATAGACATTCTGTCCTGTTGAAAAGCCTTAAACCACTAACAAAGGTGTGTTCATCTCATACAGTGCTCCCCATGTGCTTGGCTAAGGAAGTTGTGACACACACACACACACACACACACACACACACACACACACACACACACACACAACCACTCTGTTCTTAAAGCTCTGTCATCAGCTCTTTCATTGTCACTGTGGCACGTATCCAATGAGCAGCTTGTGCACATAGTCACTTCAGAGGCTGTAGCTCGCTTACTAACTTCAGAGCAAAATGCGACAAATGGAAGTTTGTTGTCTAAACCTGCCACTTTGTACACTCAGTAGCTGCAGCACACTCTCTCAGCTGCTTGGTGTATTATTTCAAAAGTTCGGTTTCTTTTTGAACACACCTCACATAAAAGTAGAAAAATATATCTCATTTACTGTTACATGTGTCAGCAGTATTGCACATTTTGCGTCCTGAAGGTAAGTAGTGACCAGCGATTCTACACTCCTGGAAATTGAAATAAGAACACCGTGAATTCATTGTCCCAGGAAGGGGAAACTTTATTGACACATTCCTGGGGTCAGATACATCACATGATCGCACTGACAGAACCACAGGCACATAGACACAGGCAACAGAGCATGCACAATGTCGGCACTAGTACAGTGTATATCCACCTTTCGCAGCAATGCAGGCTGCTATTCTCCCATGGAGACGATCGTAGAGATGCTGGATGTAGTCCTGTGGAACGGCTTGCCATGCCATTTCCACCTGGTGCCTCAGTTGGACCAGCGCTCGTGCTGGACGTGCAGACCGCGTGAGACGACGCTTCATCCAGTCCCAAACATGCTCAATGGGGGACAGATCCGGAGATCTTGCTGGCCAGGGTAGTTGACTTACACCTTCTAGAGCACGTTGGGTGGCACGGGATACATGCGGACGTGCATTGTCCTGTTGGAACAGCGAGTTCCCTTGCTGCTCTAGGAATGGTAGAACGATGGGTTCGATGACGGTTTGGATGTACCGTGCACTATTCAGTGTCCCCTCGACGATCACCAGTGGTGTACGGCCAGTGTAGGAGATCGCTCCCCACACCATGATGCCGGGTGTTGGCCCTGTGTGCCTCGGTCGTATGCAGTCCTGATTGTGGCGCTCACCTGCACGGCGCCAAACACGCATACGACCATCATTGGCACCAAGGCAGAAGCGACTCTCATCGCTGAAGACGACACGTCTCCATTCGTCCCTCCATTCACGCCTGTCGCGACACCACTGGAGGCGGGCTGCACGATGTTGGGGCGTGAGCGGAAGACGGCCTAACGGTGTGCGGGACCGTAGCCCAGCTTCATGGAGACGGTTGCGAATGGTCCTCGCCGATACCCCAGGAGCAACAGTGTCCCTAATTTGCTGGGAAGTGGCGGTGCGGTCCCCTACGGCACTGCGTAGGATCCTACGGTCTTGGCGTGCATCCGTGCGTCGCTGCGGTCCGGTCCCAGGTCGACGGGCACGTGCACCTTCCGCCGACCACTGGCGACAACATCGATGTACTGTGGAGACCTCACGCCCCACGTGTTGAGCAATTCGGCGGTACGTCCACCCGGCCTCCCGCATGCCCACTATACGCCCTCGCTCAAAGTCCGTCAACTGCACATACGGTTCACGTCCACGCTGTCGCGGCATGCTACCAGTGTTAAAAGACTGCGATGGAGCTCCGTATGCCACGGCAAACTGGCTGACACTGACGGGGGCGGTGCACAAATGCTGCGCAGCTAGTGCCATTCGACGGCCAACACCGCGGTTCGTGGTGTGTCCGCTGTGCCGTGCGTGTGATCATTGCTTGTACAGCCCTCTCGCAGTGTCCGGAGCAAGTATGGTGGGTCTGACACACCGGTGTCAATGTGTTCTTTTTTCCATTTCCAGGAGTGTATTTCATAACTTGTTAATAAAAATCTTTGTTTGCCTAATCTGAGCTCACTGCATAGTGGTTAGCGTCACTGCATCTAGATTGTGGGGTTCGATTCCTGGCTGGGTCGTCAGGAGCCCTGTCAAATGCTCTTTGTTTGTGGATGACTTTGCAATCTTCTACTCTTCCTCTGATCTTACGATGATGACAAGGCAGCTACAACTGACCATTAGGCTGCGTTCACACTGCCGGCCGGGCCGGGCCGGGATGACACGTACTGCCTCGGCTCATGCCTAGCCGGCTCAGGCCGACGTGTAGTGCATTCCCATTGCGCGCAGTGCCGAGCCGGGACGGCGAAATGGGGGAAAATCCACTTCTCCAATTTTCGTGTTTTAAAAATTCTTAGCAGTATATAAGACTTCGCCACATCGTTTTATGAACTTATTTTGTCCTTAAAAGCGTTACTTACGTTGTGAAAACAGAAAAAGTCTACTTTTCGTTTCGCATGATTTCTTAGTTTCGTAATGCTTCCCAACCGATTTTGAAGAAAGTATGCGGCTAAAAAATCTGATTTTTGTACACTTGGTAGTGTAACGTCTTAGCTTCGTATTGTGTCAATTATCTTTCCATATTTCTTAACAGTCATTGTGAAATGATGCTATTTGTCAACGTTGTGCACTTGATTTACAAATCTTGTAGTGAAAAAGTTATGTAGCTGGTAGCTTACTGTTAATCCATTTTAGACCATACATTGTTGGAAATGAAATGTAGCTAAAAGTACCAAAAAGTTTTTGGAATGATAATGATACTGATATCTCTCTCTGGTCTCAAGTAATGCGAGCTATTCAGTGGCGTCAGTGCCGCGTCCGCAAGCCACGGATTTCGCGCGGTTACTGCTTGTTTTAGTGTAGTCATATAATGCAGGACAGAAAAAAACTAATTACTAGTGATCAGCGCAGACCTAGTGTCGGTCCCTTGTATTATTTTAATTGTCTCATTGTCTAGATAAATCCAAATGTATAAGAATTTTTCCCTCGGCTACTGGACAATCATCTGCTATGCTTTTATAATTGGCCACACGTTGCATCACAAAAGACAAACAATTATTTGTGATCAACATCCTACAATTAGTATAATTTACATTTTGTATTTCAAACTAAAAGATAAGAGTATATTAATCCGAGATGAGATCTTGCTCCTGATGCATTGTAATAAAAGCTTGCAACATTCTACATGATTTCTTTCTAGTTGCATATAATAAACAGCAGATGTTAAAAAATATAAATAAAGTTACAGATGTTTCTATGTCTAAGTTTGACTAAGGCGCAAAAAGTTCATTTTTTTGTATTATCGCTTTTAAGTTCACGTAAGTGTAGTACCGCAAGCTGTAAATAATTACATTCTTTAGATCGACCCTATCTCCACTTAGAAAGATCTGTGGATAGCTCTTACAAGTAATCTATTTTAGGAAATGAATGCAATGAAACCAAGGCTGAATGGGACAGCGCTGGATCATTTGATGACGAAATGATTAAGTTATCATTTTCTGCAAGGTGCTGCCATTTCGATTTTTCTACTGTAACTGAAAGAAAATGTGCGGAATCAGCATAGCCTCAAGCACAACAGGACAGGTAAATGAATTATTGTCGATTGATGTGTTGGATTCTCGTCTAGTTCAAAGCAGTGTAAAGGATGAGATGTTTCTCGATTTAAAGAAATTGCCAGTGAAATGCATACGAGATGGGGATTTCCAAACTGTGTTGGATGTATAGATGGGAAGAACATACGTGTCCAATGTCCTAAACTTTCTGGCAGCATGTTTTCCAATTACAAACAGTATTATTCGATTGTACTCCAAGCAGTTACGGATGCAAATTACAAATTTATAGCTGTAGATGTTGGTGCCTACGGTAAACAGTCTGATGCAGTCTTGCTGAAAGAAAGTATGTTACATAAGTATGTTATTTAAGAAACTTACAAATGGGGAGCTGTTATTACAGTCACCAACAAGACTTGAAGGAATGTGTCAGGAACTACCATACGTCATTTTGGGAGATGAAGCTTACCCCTTATTAGAGAATTTGATGAGACCTTTTCCTCGCAGAAATTTGGACAACGAGAAGATTCTATACAATGATATGCATTCCAGAGCAAGAAACGTTGTTGAATGTGCATTTGGTATAATGAACAATAAATGGAGACTACTGAGGAAGGAAATTGAAACATCCATTGACGTAGCTGATCACATAGTCAAGTGCATTTGTCTACTTCATAATATTGTCATTGACAGAGAAGCATGCAATGTTGAAGCTGAAAAGTTTTGTAAAAATGCTGATACGCAGACAGCTGGTGCCACATTCAACAAAAATTCCACATTACGTTCGAAAACTGTCAGGAACACTTTTGTTTTGAAAGTACTTAGCTATTTACTGTATTTTTGTGTATCTCATTTCATTGTAAATAAAACAAATAAAATTATAAAGGAATATAATTTATATTTGTGTGTACTATTTGAAACACACTCCTTGGTTACTTCGTTCCATAATCTGGAAACTGGATCATTACTGTCATACTAGCCGAATTTCTGATACCAAATTGATGGACACAAGTCAATGTCATGTATATTTTATTCTGCATTCATTAAAGTAAGAACATCGCAAAAAGATGTCACAGACAACAGCTTATAGTAACATGCCACAGCATGACTTTACAATGCATTGTCATCTGGTAGGGACACATTTCCATCCCTAAGTGACACTCATATCTGTCTCCGTTTACAAGTAAATGCGAACTATTCAGTGGCGGCAATGCCGCGATCGCTGGCAGGCTATTGTTGTAAATGCATGTAAATACGGTAGATTAAATAAATGAAATAAAAGTAATTTCGCATGTATCATTATAATAAACGTAATTTTTGCTCACTGATTGTGAAATGTGAGGTAACATCTTAAAATAAAAGACGTGTGGAGTCACACTTGTGATGAAGGCAGAAGGGAGACGTGTGATGTGTGTACTGCAGAAGCTGTAGTGCTGCTCCACAGGCTTGCACCTGCGGTTGGCTCACGCTGGCAATATTAAACACTCGGGATGTCGCCGGCTAGGCTCTGGGAGGCTCACGCCGTGTCAGCGCGGCCCGGCCGCCAGTGTGAACACCGCAATTCAAAACCATGTGTTTGATAACAAAGCGGGTGGCGGCCCGGCCAGGCTCGGCTCGGCCCAGCTGGCAGTGTGAATGCAGCCTTAGGAGGCTGGAAACCTGGGCCCAGCAACTGGTTTTCAGTTCTCACCTGAGAAGACTGTGTGTGTCAATTTTAATCGTGCTCGTTGGAGTTTTAACCAACCAGAGCTTACAATGGGGGACCGTATTTTACTTTTTCAAGACACAGTGCACTTTTTGGGTCTATTATTTGACTCGAAATTAACATGGCTCCCACACCTGATAGACCTACGAAGAAAGGGCTTCTGGTTGTTGAACTTTTGAAATGCCTTGGTGGAAAAACATGGGGAGCTGACAGGTCCCGCGTCCTACAGTTTTATAGAGCATTTGTTCGATCACGCTTAGACTATGGCAGCATGGTCTATGGATTGGCCTGCCCTTCCTACCTCCGGATCTTGGATGCTGTCCACCATGCAGGCATTCGGATATCGACTGGAGCCTTTCGGACCTGGACTCGCATTTAGGACGACGACAGTTCAGACCCTTCTCCTGCCATCCTGAATTAGGTTTTCTGTGATTTCCCTAAATAATTTCAGGCAAATGTCAGGATGGCCGATTTACTTCGCACTCCTTCCCTAATCCAAGCTTGTGCTCCATCTCTAATAACCTCGTTGTTGACGGGGCATTAAACACTAATTTCCTCCTCCTCCTTTCGGACCAGTGCAGTTTAGAGTCTGTGTGCAGAGGCTGGTGAACCACCACTCTGGATTTGGCAACGTATCCTTTTGGCTTGACAGGCGCTGAACATCTCAGCGTCACCTCAGTCGTTGGCATTTAGTTCAGTGATCCAACCCGCCTTCAAACGACTATTCAGGAATCGGCCCCACGCGACCCAGCCATTTGGTATATGTGCTACGGCCTGCCTCAAGGATCTGGATCTCTCTAGTGTGAAAATACACACCCGGGGATGCGACGCACTGCTGCCTCGGTGTCTTCGGAGGCCCAAAGTGATTTTAAGCTTGACGCAGTACCCGAAAAATTGTACTCCAGATATGGTTTTTACAACTTTGTTTTCGTCTATTTTAAGTATGTACCACTGTTTTATCGTTATTTATACAGATGTATCCCAGCTGGTGAATGCTCTAGGTTGTTCTGTGGTTTTCCCTGATAGGGTTTTTAAAGTGTGTCTTCCACAACGATTTACAAACTATGATGCGTAGTTATATTGCATTCTAATGGCACTGGAGAGGGTTCACAGACATCACCGTACAGTTTTTTTTGTCTGTTCTGACACTCTTAGTGCACTGCAAGCGCTTCACCAAATATATCCGGTAGACCCGCTGATTCAGCTCGTCCATGACTGCTTACAGCAGCTCCAATGCCGTGGCAAGGAGGTGATCTTTTGCTGGGTAACTGGCCACGTTGGGATACAGGGTAACGACATGGCTGATAAAGCTGCCAAGGAAGCATGTTGGGATGATGCTGTCCATCAATGTCCCATCCCGTTGCATGCCATTATCTCATTTTCTGGCAAATACATCATGCGTCAGTGGGAGACTGAATGGTTGCAGGTGTCGGACAACAAACTGCGGTCACTCAAACCGACCACAAAAGCTTGGCGGACTTTGTGTCAGCCTCGCTGTTGGAAGGAGGTTTTGCTTACCAGACTGTGCATCGGGCATAGCCCTTTCACACATAGCTTCCTCTCTGGGGGGAGGATCCACCTTTCTGTGAAGTTTGTGGTCTGCTGCTTTCAGTTCAGCATACTGTGGCTATGTGTGTTCTGTATACTGATAATAGGGCAGCCCTTGGTCTCGCTGAAGATCTGCCCACCATCCTCGCATATACCAGTGTTAACAGAGTGGTGAAATTTTGTGAACTATCAGGCATCATTCCTAAAATGGTGGGGAAGGGCGGCAGACTTTAGTACGTTATAAACTGCTCTGCATGTGGAGACAACCTCCATCCCCACCCATGAGATTTCCTGTTGATTTTTCCTCAGGGCGCTGATGACCATGATGCTGAGCGCCTCCTCAACCCAGCTCATCACCATCATCCGGGCTGGTTCAGATATTTTCTTCCCTCGGTGACTGGTGACATGCCAGAGAAGCTGAATGTTGGCCAGTAGTTATACGTGTTCATGGAGAAACAATATTCATGGGAGAAAATGAGTTTGTTGACTAAGTTATATTATTTCTTTTGACAGTTCAGTACCAAAGTTGTATCTAGGAACTGATAAATAGTTCTTCATGAAAATCAGAAATGTTTTTCCTACAAATCAAAAAGGATAGATTGTTACCATATAGAAATATTGAGTCACAGACAGGCACAACAAAAGAACTGCTAAACATGTGACCTTTCGGCCAAAATGCCGTCTTCTAAAGTAGACAAAACACACAATTCACACAATCACATCTCACACACATATGACTGCTGTCCGTGGCTACTGAGACAAGACTGCAAATGAATGTGCATGATGGGAGAAACAATCTTGTTTGTTGGGGATAAGGAGGAGGCTGGGGCAGGGAGGGGGGGATAGCAAGTTAGCGGTAGGGGATGCTGCTTGTGGAAGCATGCAAGGGTGTGGTGGGTACAGGGTAGGGCTGCTAGGTGCAGTTGGGAGGCTAGAGGGGCAAGGGAAGTGGAAAAGAAGAGAAGTAGAGTAGGGGAAAAAGACTGTGGGTACGTTGATGGAATAGAAGGCTGTGTAATGCTGGAGAGCGAGCAAGGAATAGGGTAGGTGGGTGAAAGACAGGGACTAATGAAGGTGGAGGCCAGCGCGATTATGGATATGTAGGACATATTGCAATAACAGTTGTCACCTGTACAATTCAGAGAAGCTGGTGTTGGTAGGACATATCCCGATGGCACGGGCTGTGAAGCAGTTACTAAAGTGAAGAACATTGCGTTGGGCAGCATGCTCAGCAAATGGGTGATCCAGCTCTCTCTTTGAGCATTTGTTGGTTGTCACGCCCACATAGAACGCAGCACAGTGCTTGCAGTGTAGTGTGAAGATCACATGACTGCTTTCATAGGCCGTCCTTCCGTTGACTGGATAGGTGATGCTTCTGACTGGACTGGACTGGGGTGGGTGGTGTGAGGATCAGTGGCACAGACATTGCATCTAGGTTTATTACAGGGATATGAGCTGTGAGGAAAGGGGTCAGGAGCAGGGGTGGAGGAGGTGTCAAGGATATTGTGTAGGTTCAGTGGGCAGTGGAAGGTGTGGGGAGGACAGTGGGTAGGATATTCCTCATTTCAAGACTCGACCCGACGAGAGGTTAAACCCTGATGGAGAGTGTGATTCTGTTGCTCCTGTCTTGGGTGGTACTTAGTAACAAGGCGAGTGCTCCTTTGGCACTGTATAATGGGACACGGGGAAGTGATGGGTGAGTGGAGAGATAAAGCCAGGACATATGTTTCTGTACAAGGATGGGAGGGTAATTTTGGTCTGTGAAGGCCTCAGTGAGACTGTTGGTGTATTATCACTACACGTGTGATGAGAACGGGTGGCCAGGCTGTATGGAAGCAACATCTTGATGTGGAATGGGTGGCAGCTGTAGAAGTGGAGGTGTTGTCAGTGTTTGGTAAGTTTGATAAGGACATAGTTACTGATGTAGCCATCTTTGAGGTGGCGTCAACATTGAGGAAGGTGGCTTGTTGGGTTGAGGAGGACAAGGTGAAGCAATTGGGGGAGCAGCTGTTGAGGTTCTGGAGGAATGTGGATAGGGTGTCCTCCCCCATGATCCAGATCACAAAGATGGATTTCAGTGAATCCAAAAAAAAAAAAAAAAACCAGATGAGGGGTTCGGGATTCTGGGTGGTTGGGAATGAATCCTCTAGACAACTCATGAATAAGATGGTGCCATGTGGGTGCCCATTTCCGTACCATGGATTTGTGTGTAGGCGATGCCTTCAAAGATGAAGTAATTGTGTGTGAGTCACCATATAACAAGATGCTGAGTCACAGATAGGCACAACAAAAATACTGTCACAAATAAGCTTTTGGCCAGTTGAGCCTTCATCAAAAATAAAAGACAGACACAGGCACACATTCATGCAAACACAACTCACACATGTATGACTGTAGTGTCTGGCAACTGAAGCCACACTGCGAGCAGCAGTACCATTGTATGATGGGAGTGGCAACTGGGTGGAGGTAAGGAGGAGGCTGGGGTGGGGAGGGGGAGGGATAGCAGGGTAGGGGTGGCGGACAGTGAAGTGCTGCTAGGGAGCACGCAGGGACAAGGTGGAGAGAGCGTAGGGCAGTTATGTGCAGTTGGGAGGTTAGACAGAGGGCTGGGGAGGGGCATAGCAGAAAAGGAGAGAAGTAAGAAGACTAGGTGTGATGGTGGAATAAGGGTTGCTTAGTGCTGGAATGGGAACAGGGAACGGGCTGGATGGTTGAGGACAATGATTAACAAAGTTTGAGGCCAGGAGGGTTACGGGAATGTAGGATATATTGCAGCGAAAGTTTCCACCTGTGCTGTGCAGAAAAGCTGCTGTTGGTGGGAAGGATCCATTTTGCACAGTCTGTCAAGCAGTCATTGAAATTTAGGATGTCACGTTTGGCAGCATGTGCAGCAACAGGGTGTTACGCTTGTTTCTTGGCCACGGTTTGTTGGTATCCATTCATGCAGACAGACAGTTTGTTGGTTGTCATGCCCACATAGAATGCAGCAAACTGGTTGGAGCTTAGCTTGTACATCACATGACTGGTTTCGCAGAGAGCCCTGCCTTTGATGGGATAGGTGATGTTTGTGACCGAACTGGAATAGGTGGTGGTGGGAGGATGTATTGGACATGTCTTGCATGTAGGTCTATTACAGGGATATGAGCCTTGAGGTAAGAGGTTGTGAGCAGGGGTTGTATAGGGTTAGACGAGTATATTGTGTAGGTTCGGTGGAATACCACTGGGGGAGGGGTGGCAAGGATAGTGCGCAGGTCATATTTTTACAGTCCATCCTGGATTTTCCATTGTTTGATAATTGTGTGTGAGGATATAGTTAGTCATCATGACAAGGAAGGAAGTTGTAAGTTTGGAATCAGTTAGACACTGGAAAAAGTGGTGTTCAATTGTGATAAGGCCATGGGTGGAAAGAGATGTTAGTGTAATTGGAGTTGGCATTAGTAGTGACGTGCAGGGTGTCATGTGATGGACCAGGTATTGTGGAGTCTCAATGGGCAAACAGGCTGAAGATGTTGGGCTATAAGAGCAGAGATTCTCTCTGTGAGGGCGCAGTAACTTTCCTCAATGGGATGTTCTTTGTGGTTGGGATTATGGTCTTCAGGAAGTACAGAGAAGGTAGGAGTGTTAGGAGAGGTGGGGTGAGGAAAGAGAGAGACTCATGTTCTGGGATTTGCCTAAGGATTTGAGGAGGGACTGGAGAAATCCTGTTGGATTTCTCGGATGGAGTTACTGTGATAGGGTTTGTAGGTGGACAAATCTGACTGCTGGCAGAGTCCCTCCACCAGGTAATCCCTTCAGTTCATAACCATACTGGTGAGCCTTTGTTGGCAGGTAGGACTATAAGGTTAGGATCAGTTTTTAGGTGGTGGATTGTGATTCTCTTAGTGGATCTAATGTTAGCTTTGAATCTGAGGGATTTGGGGGATGATGGTGAGTCAAGGTTTGAGGTTCAGGAATTCCGGAATGTTAACAGAGGGTCATTTGGTGGTGGGGGGGAGGGGGATGGATCATGATTGGCTGGAGAAGTGAAGTGAGTCAGGCAGGGTTCCACATTGGTTTTTCAGTGATACTCCTTATCCCTACCTCACATATTGCTTCTTAAATAATGCGCATTTGCTCAAGTCTGGCCTTAGTGGTCAGAGACAGTGGTCATGTGTGTGTGAGAGTTGTGCTTGTGTGAACATGTGTGTGTTGTCTGCTCCAGAAGAAGGCCTTTTTGGCCACAAGCTTACATGTTTAGCAGTCATTTTGTTGTGCCTATCTGCATCTCAACATCTCCTCTATATGGTGAGTAGCTATCTATCCTTTTCATAAGTTGTCATTATTCCATTCTGGATTTTCTATTGTTTGATTTTGCGTAACGGTTTTTCCTCCTTCCCACAACCCAGTACTGTCTTCCTTCATTACTTTACTCAGTGTTCATCCCTTTCTTGCTCTGTTTTCCCATGTTGTACCTATCCTACCAAACTGCTCCACACTCTGACTTATGAGCCACCCTGTATCACCCATTTCATCCATAGACAATACACAGCTACATGACTTCACTGATTGATGGTGCAGCAACTCAAGTCTGATATTACTCCCATTGATATAATTTATCCTAGAACTTAAAATTGATCGCTTTTCCTGCCTCACTCTTGCATATTTTCATGTGTTATTTTCCATACCATCCTTTGCCAAACAAATTTGTATCTTGTCCTACTAACTGCTCCTACTCTTTCTCCTCTTTCATTCCAGTACACACATCCCAACCTCGTCTAATTCAGTCACACCCACTGTCACCCTTACTCAAACATATCTGCCAATTGATCTACATCCCCCATTATCATCTTTTTATTTATTTCTCTCTTTGATCTCATTGTGTTTTCACGATTTCAGTTCGTTTGTGCCTCTCACAATGTGCCCTACTCCCTCAGGTTTCACCTTGTTTCCCCATAGTTCATCTGTCCATCCATTTTGCAATTTGTTCCATGTATTTGTAAGTATTTTACATTTTTCACATGTATTTCTATGTTATTTGCCTATTTTTTAACCACTTTATCTTCTACTATGGATCCTTGCCCCTTCCATCTGTGCCAATATAGAAAAGTTTCCTCATCCCTAGCCAGAACCCAGTTGCATGTACTATTCCTGTGTTATTGCCTGATTCATGGAATCCCCCCCAAATGGCATTACCATCAAACTCTCTGCCTCTGGCTGCAACCCATCCTTCCACAATGACCTGCATCTGTTCAGATTCTGACAGTCCTTAGCCCTCACCAACCTAGTCTGCAAAACCATTTAAATCAGTTCCAAACTTCCTTACAGTACCTCCTCTCCATCCATAAAATTCTCCTGCTTTGCAATTCCAAATTCCTGTAGCCATCTGTCACATTAAAATTACAGAAACTGGAGCAGGATGCACATCACCTCAAAAAACCTTCTCTCCTTTTCCCAGTCCCTGCAGTGGAAACACTATTTCACTACAAACACTACCCATCAGATTCAACCCAAAGCCAATGTTGAACCCTCTCTGACTCCATTCAGTCCTGCTGCCAGCCATGATCCAATCCCACTGCCCCCATATCACCATCTGTTAACATTCCAGAATTTCTTAACATCAAACCTTGCCTCACCATCATTACCCAAATCCCTCAATATGGAACTAACTTTACACCTGCAGAAAGAACCACAATCCAGCACCTAAAAACTGATCCTGACTTTGTTATTCTACCTGCTGACAAAGGCTCCATCACTGTGGTTTTGAACTGCAGGGGTTACCTGGCTGCTACAGTGCACTCACTCCATAAGTCCAACAGGATTTACAGTCTCTCCTCTCCTTAGGCCCATCCCAGAACCTTCTCTGAGTATCTCTCTCTCTCTCTCCCTCTCCCTCTCCCTCTCCCTCTCCCTCTCCCTCTCCCCCTCCCTCCCCCTCCCTCCCCCCTCTCCCTCCCTCCCCCTCCCTCCCCCCTCCCTCCCCCCTCTCCCTCCCTCCCCCCTCCCTCCCCCCTCTCCCTCTCCCTCCCTCCCTCCCTCCCCCCCTCTCCCTCTGTCTCTCTCCCCCCCCTCCCTCTCTCCCTCTCCCCTCCCCCACCCCCACCCACCTCACCTCTACCGCTCCCTGACACTTGTACCTTCTACCACTGGACCTGACGGGATACCAATTCGATTCTACACAGAGTACGCGAAAGAGCTTGCCCCCCTTCTAACAGCCGTGTACCGCAAGTCTCTAGAGGAACGGAGGGTTCCAAATGATTGGAAAAGAGCACAGATAGTCCCAGTCTTCAAGAAGGGTCGTCGAGCAGATGCGCAAAACTATAGACCTATATCTCTTACGTCGATCTCTTGTAGAATTTTAGAACATGTTTTTTGCTCGCGTATCATGTCATTTCTGGAAACCCAGAATCTACTATGTAGGAATCAACATGGATTCCGGAAACAGCGATCGTGTGAGACCCAACTCGCCTTATTTGTTCATGAGACCCAGAAAATATTAGATACAGGCTCCCAGGTAGATGCTATTTTTCTTGACTTCCGGAAGGCGTTCGATACAGTTCCGCACTGTCGCCTGATAAGCAAAGTAAGAGCCTACGGAATATCAGACCAGCTGTGTGGCTGGATTGAGGAGTTTTTGGCAAACAGAACACAGCATGTTGTTATCAATGGAGAGACGTCTACAGACGTTAAAGTAACCTCTGGCGTGCCACAGGGGAGTGTTATGGGACCATTGCTTTTCACAATATATATAAATGACTTAGTAGATAGTGTCGGAAGTTCCATGCGGCTTTTCGCGGATGATGCTGTAGTATACAGAGAAGTTGCTGCATTAGAAAATTGTAGCGAAATACAGGAAGATCTGCAGCGGATAGGCACTTGGTGCAGGGAGTGGCAACTGACCCTTAACATAGACAAATGTAATGTATTGCGAATACATAGAAAGAAGGATCCTTTATTGTTTGATTATATGATAGCGGAACAAACACTGGTAGCAGTTACTTCTGTAAAATATCTTGGAGTATGCGTACGGAACGATTTGAAGTGGAATGATCATATAAAACTAATTGTTGGTAAGGCGGGTACCAGGTTGAGATTCATTGGGAGAGTGCTTAGAAAATGTAGTCCATCAACAAAGGAGGTGGCTTACAAAACTCTCGTTCGACCTATACTTGAGTATTGCTCATCAGTGTGGGATCCGTACCAGGTCGGGTTGACGGAGGAGATAGAGAAGATCCAAAGAAGAGCGGCGCGTTTCGTCACTGGGTTATTTGGTAACCGTGATAGCGTTACGGAGATGTTTAATAAACTCAAGTGGCAGACTCTGCAAGAGAGGCGCTCTGCATCGCGGTGTAGCTTGCTCGCCAGGTTTCGAGAGGGTGCGTTTCTGGATGAGGTATCGAATATATTGCTTCCCCCTACTTATACTTCCCGAGGAGATCACAAATGTAAAATTAGAGAGATTAGAGCGCGCACGGAGGCTTTCAGACAGTCGTTCTTCCCGCGAACCATACGCGACTGGAACAGGAAAGGGAGGTAATGACAGTGGCACGTAAAGTGCCCTCCGCCACACACCGTTGGGTGGCTTGCGGAGTATCAATGTAGATGTAGATGTAGATGTACATGCTTCTTAAAGTCCATAATCCCAACCACCCAGGACAGTCCTTAGCCCTCACCACCCTAGTCTGCAAAACCATTTAAATCAGTTCCAAACTTCCTTACAGTACCTCCTCTCCATCCATAAAATTCTCCTGCTTTGCAATTCCAAATTCCTGTAGCCATCTGTCACATTAAAATTCCAGGAACTGGAGCAGGATGCTGTTTGAGGAAGCTTAAGGGTAATCCTATCAACTGAGCAGAAGATTTTAATATTGTATTTGAGACACTACCATAACCAGCAGAATTACTGCTTTTTAAGGACCCAGTAAATTTCCTTATGGGTTGCGGTTTTGGAACTGATATATGTTGGTGGTGCGTGAATTGTCTACGCATGCATTTGTGTTCAGTTTTTTATTAGTGAGTGCAGAGTTTGCTCTGGCTCTGAATAAATAATGACTGAATTTGGTGGTCAATGATATGAAAGTGTAACTGTTACTTCCACAGCAATTTCTGGAGGCTCAGTTTCATTTTGATCGGTATTTTTACCTGTTTTGCATTTGATAATGTTCCAGATTGTTTTGTCTTATTCTTGAAGTATTTTATTATTTGAGGATAGTGCATGAAGTTCTTTTTATTTTTATTATTATTATTGTTATTTTTTTTAAATGACAGGTGTGACACTTTCACATTACTGGTGCTAATAGTGTTTCAGTTCTTGACTTCAGCTTGTCTCCAGAAGTTCTCCATCCATTGTCCTAGCTTTTGTTTGATTTTACCCGTACTTGCTTTAGTGAAAAATGATGATCAAAGGGCTGTTGGAAGATGTTTAAGAAAGAGTTAACTATTTCATCTACACTGCTGGCATTATAAATTTCTTCCTGGTAGTCTTCCCTTTATTTTCCTCTAAACACTGAAATTGAGTCATTGTTTATGATTTTGTAGTACAATACTTTACTTCTATCATCTGTAGCTACATCGTCAGTATGTTCTATTGTCAAGATCATATAATCCATTGACTATTTGTGTTTGTAGCTAAGGTATGTTGGATCTAAAAGCAAATTGTCAATGGCTGTTGCACAATTCCCTTCAATCATCGTAGAGAATTTTACTGTGGCAAATAGTCCAAAACTGGAAATCAAGAACTCTAGGTGCCCTCAATCAGTACGGTCAGACAGAAAATTAATACAAAAGTCTCCAAAAAATAATGTTCCTCCTATTAATTTTTAATAAGGTCGTCCTCATCTGATTTATGAAGTGAAGATATTTCCTGCTGGTGACCTGTGAACTGTTCTATGGGAGAACTGTGGTGAACAAGGTGAAACATTCTAGTGTGAACTGTCAGTGCTACAAGCATGTGTTTCTCCCTGATCTGCTGTTGTGACACAGGATTCAAAGACTTGTTCAGCACAATATTAAACTTGAAAGGCTTGCAACTTAAATTCACTTTCAGCATGTGTAGCCAACTCCCTCTTCCTTCTTTCTGGTTCTAGAGTAGTATGATATTACCTTTTATCCATCAAGATAAATCCACTTCAACAATTTCTGTATGATGTTTTGGCGTGGACGACAAAACTGTTGACATTCCATCTATCCATTCATGTTCCTTATTTATGTGAGAAGTTTTCCTCTTTTATTGATGAAGCTTCTGGTATTTTGACTGAAGACCCTAAATGAATTTTCTTTAACTTTCACGAATTTGTCTAAGTTGCAGAATTTAATTTGCTAGTAGCTGGTTCAAATGCAGCTCTATTGTTTCTGTTGTTAGGATAAATTTACTCCAGAAAAGCCTAGTACACCTATTGCAAATCACTGTTATAGGATGGGTATTTCAGACTGGATGCTCTTGACAAAGTAATCTACCAGAAGCATTCAGGTATGATGTGATTGAGGGAAGGACAGTTCATCTGTTATACCAATGTGTGAATGTTCCTCTCTCCTGAGCGATTTTACAAGCCTTTCATTGACATGCTCCACAGAATGCTTCATCCAGAGTTAATCACACAGCTCAAAAGAAACATGATCTATGCATTAGTGTGAGGACATTCTCGGCTGTGTGTCTGGTGTCAGCTGGGAAAGTGTAGTGCACTCTCTCTCTCTCTCTCTCTCTGTCTCTGTCTCTGTGTGTGTGTGTGTGTGTGTGTGTGTGTTTGTTTTTTACTTCTGAAGAAGTTCTGTATCTGAAAGCTTTGCTTATGCACCACCTAAACTATATGTTCAGTTGTTACCTTTACTTCTTTCATAATTTGCATTCAACAATGGACTTTCCATTATCACATTTTTACTTATATCTTGTTTCTTTCCTTTTGTTTGTTTATAGAAAATAAACCACTTCATTTTTATATAAGCTGTCTGTAATTAGAGCTATAAAAGTTTATAGTTGTAGGGAAGATGTCTTAATGGTTTGTCAGCTGAACCAGCTACTCTAATAATTCTACGTAATGGGTAAGAGAAAAACCCTAAGTATTATTCTTTGGATAAGCTTCTCGAATTACCTGTGAAAAGTTGGAGAGATGTAGTTGATCACGATGATCAAATGAAGGGAAAAGGGTAAATAAATACGGAACTGTGACAGAAAACCTGAGCCGGCCACGGTGGTCTCGCGGTTCTAGGCGCGCAGTCCGGGACCGTGCGACTGCTACGGTCGCAGGTTCGAATCCTGCCTCGGGCATGGATGTGTGTGATGTCCTTAGGTTAGTTAGGTTTAAGTAGTTCTAAGTTCTGGGGGACTGATGACCACAGCAGTTGAGTCCCATAGTGCTCAGAGCCATTTTTGAACAGAAAACCTGAACAATCTTCTTCAGCTTGACAATGATAAATATTGCAACTAAATAATAGTCAAGGTTAAATATACAAAATGCCCAGGGAGTATAGTGAGAAATTTAAACAAATTGCAATACTGGAGGAAGAAATGTGTTGGAGCCACAAGGGTATAAAGTTATAATGAAGAAGTGTACAGTATGAGGGGGTTAACATATTTTAGTTTAGTAGATAGTTGGTTTTGGGTGTGCATATCATAGGTGGCTGCAGAGACTTCTAAAAATAAAGCTGGGAAGAACATGTTGTTGCCTTGGTGGAAATTACAGCGAGAGTGTCAGCGAGTATTTCCTACATATGACTGTTGCATACATATTTGCTGCTTATCCTTAGCTGTTTTTCTGAACTGAGTTTTTGGTGACCATGTTATAGAAATGAAGCCATAAATTCTTAATTTCACACAAATATTAGTGAGAAATATGTGCAATTTACACTATGAATGCTTTTGTACTCACAAAAATAGTTGAGATAGTGCAGGTACCATGTTTGCAAATCTCATATTCTGCAACTACCATCATTTGTTTTAACTGAAGACCTGTGAAGATATTTCTGTTCTTAGAGACTGCCTTTCCCACGAGAGGTAGTCCTTCTTTAGGTGGTTGTGCCTTCTTTGGTAGATGCAGCTTTGGACATGATTGTTTGTTTAAAGTTTCTGTATCCTTGAGACAAAAGTCAGTCCCACAAATAAATGTAAAATAAATGTCAGTCTTAAATTATTAGCTACTGACTGACTTTTTTCCTTTTTATCAGCAGACACTGAAACTACGATTCAGCAAAGATCACAGGGTAGCAGAAGTAAGGCGACTGCTGCAATCATCACAGCCAGTTAGAATCGCCATACCACAGCAGCCAGAAGTGTCAGACCATGAGTACATAGAAGAGCAAGAGAAACATCTTTATGCCCTGTGTACTCGTACAATGGCTTTACCTGTCGGAAGGTAAGTAATGTCAACAGTTTTGTTGCATGGAACGTAACCAGATTTTAGCTCATTAGACCATCATCAGTTGACAAATAACTAGCATCTACAACAGACAATAATGTGCAAGGAATAGAACCTTTAACTAAAGGCAGTACCCAACACACAGAATCGTGGTTATTACATTAGGTAGTAAATGTCAGTATGAGTGATCATCACTGCTGTAGTGTACCAGATATGTTCAAATAGTTAGTGGCTTTGTGTGATACAAAAGTGTAAACTATGTACACATTGATACATAATTATTATTGTTGTTTTTACGTTAGAAAGATGTGGGTTGCTATATACGAAGTAGGATGATGGTAACCAGCTGACTAATGATATTATAGGTGTACAGTAGTGTTAAGTTACAGTTTACAAAATGAATACTACAAAAACTGAGCAGAATGAACACACTCAGTAATAAAGTACACAGGTGCAAATAGATTTCAAGGACTTTATGTAAGGTCTTTGTTCCTATTTATTTGTAATGGAAAGAGTAAACATACTCACCCAGTGTGTGTGTGTGTGTGTGTGTGTGTGTGTGTGTGTGTGTGTTTTGCTTCTCTTATTGCTTTTCCTTAGTGAATTTTTTGCCAAAGCTATTTCATTCTCTTCTAGTTTTTTGTAGAAGTGGATGTAACTGAGCAATGTGTGGCTATGAAATTTTGCAACGTACTCAGAAAAAATGCTGCAGAGACTGTTAAGGTGTTGAAAACAGCTAATGAAAAAGATGCTGGGGGGATACTGAAATGTTTCTCTCTTTTCAAAATGGCAACAGGTCGAGTGATGACAAACCTTATTCTGGATGTCTGTCAATTGCTCGAATTGATGAAAATATCACGAAAATTCATGAACTTGTGCTCAAAGACTGGTGATACACCGTGGGTGGATTGGGGGGGGGGGGGGGGGGGCTGAGAAAGCAGGCTTAACTGTATTGTGTTGGAGTTTAGTTCAGTGAATTTTAGCAGAAGATTTGTACATAACGTTCTGACTGACCAGCAAAAATAGTATCAAGTGAAAGCATGCTTTCAAAGAATTGCTCAAAACTGAGTTTGAAATTTTTTTGAACATTGTTACTAGTGATAACTCATAGTGCCACGGCTACAACCTTACAATCAAACAACAATCAAGCAACTGGAATATGTCATTCAAGCCTTGCACAATAAAGCTCCTCAAGTGAAGTCAAACATAAAGACAATGCTCTTTTTTTCCCTTTGTTGAATGTGAATGGGGAGTCTGGATTCAGAGTTTGTTCCACCAGGTCGGGTCATACTTCCAGTCTCGAGCTTCAGATAAGATTTATAGGTCCGATCTGTGACAGATAAGGAGCTGATTTTTCTGTTATGACAATTCTTATGCTCACATAGCCATCTCATTGTGCCAGTTGTGGCAAAAAATGGCATGACTCACGCACATGACCTAACTCTGAACGATTCATTTTTGTTTCTGCAAATGAAGAAAAGTGTGAAGGACACTGAAATATTAGAAATTCTTATATTCCCATATTGATTAGGAACAATGGTACTATAGATAATCTCTGATAGATCTTTCAAATGCTTTGTTATTTACTATGCCTTGTATGTGTTGTGGCTACTTCTTGGACAGTTTTATCCCTGTATAATTTTGACAGATACTTGTATTGTCAAAATACATGTTTCATTTTATTCTTCAGTGCTGCAAAAAATGTTTTCATGTTCATAACGCACTGTGGAAGATCCTACGCACCTGTCCAGTGAACATAACCATTAGTGGAAATTACAGCTTTTCTTAACAGCAACTGAGGCAATGTTTTATATGCCTCAAACTATTAACAGCAATAGCAGCACAATAGAACAATGTGGAACATCTGAAAACTTATTTGTAAGTGCGTGTCACCATTTTCATACAGTGCAAAGGCTTGTGAACATTTTGAGTCTTGTTGATGCCTCAATACCTCACTATATGGCGAGTTCTTACATTTACTCTTTCCATTATTATATTACACCTAGGACTTCCCATTATTTCTTTCTGATTAGCTTTTTCCAAATGTAGAATCTTTTGTACCTGCCAGACAGGTATGAATGAGACTGTGTTTTCTATGAAATGAGAATTACTTGAAGTTCTTATTTTGCAGGACTCCATCTTGCTCTCTGTCATATTCTCTGAGTGTATCCTCAGGATTTGCTTACCAGATGTTGGAATTCTGGGAAATGGAGCTACAGATTAAGTAGCTTAGCATGAGAAATATTGTAGTGCAGTGTAATGGTTCTCTGCATGTGATCATTTCACCCATTCGGCAAATAATCGTGTTTATGGGTGGAAGAATAATTTTGGGACGACACAGGAAATGGACAACACAGGAAACGGACCCACAGTTGTGTAGTGGTTGTGGTGTATAGATCCCTGTTTTAACAGCATATGTTTTATATCAAGATAAGAACTTTCTCTTGATTTTATTTGATGTTGGGAAAAATGTGATAATGGTTTTTAAGATGATAGAATTAAGATTGTGTGTTATGTATTCTTTACCACTTAAGCTATTGTTATTAATGACTTTAAAAAATATATCTGTTTTCAGTGCGATGAGCTCAACTCTTCTTTTTTTTCATCAATGAGCAGCCAGCCAGACTCGCCTTTTAATTATGTTAGCTGCTGCTTTGTTGTTCTGCTGGTGTCTGTTTGCAGATTTTTCATCATAGCCTAAGTGCCATTTTTTTTTTTTTTTTTTTTTTTTTTTTTTTTTTTTTTTTTTTTGTGGATGTGAGATGAATGCATGTGAGAGTAAGAAGACAGAATGGATCAAGTGACAATTATTATTTTAACTTTCACAATATAAGTTTATGAGGCTTGTGTGTTCACATCTTTGCTTGTTTCAGGGGAATGTTCACATTAAGAACTGCAGCTCCTATCATAACAGAAACGCTTAGCATACCTCGACTCTGTCTGACAGGACGAGCAGCACCTCGTGGGACAACAGTCGATTTGTCACACATTGATGTTGTTCCCAATATGAACATGTGGCCTCTCTTCCACAATGGAGTTGCTGCAGGCCTCCGAATAGCACCAAATGCATCAGATATTGAATCTGCGTGGATTGTGTTCAACAAACCAAAGGTGTTGTGCAATTGTTTAATGTTTTGTCAATTGGCATAGCAACAGTGCATAAAAATACTTTTAAAATATACAGTAAAGTAAGTGGCGTGTGACGAGGGCCTCCCGTCGGGTAGACCACTCGCCTGGTGCAAGTCTTTAGATTTGACGCCACCTCGGCGACTTGTGCATCAGTGGGGATGAAATGATGATGATTAGGACAACACAACACCCAGTCCCTGAGCGGAGAAAATCTCCGACCCAGCCGGGAATCGAACCTGGGCCCTTAGAATTAGTAAACTCTCACTTTTACACTTTTCAAGGGACTCTAAAAATATGGCGTAAAATGCGGGAAAATGTAAAATATTGAAAATAATGTTTTAAGCTATAAAAGTTATGTATAGGAACCCCCTTCACTTATTATAAATGATATATGTATGTAATAGGCATCCGAATACTTGTCAGGGACTTGTTTATTATCTAATAAAACCCACTGAAGTAACTGGAACTGGTAACTGTCTGCGAAGTACAAACATTTGACTTAATTTTGTGCATCATAATCGATGTTTCCAGAAAGCCTGCAGCTGTCATTCATTATTTAAATAATGAAACACTGTGCCAGTCATGTATTTTTTCAGGCTCAGGCAAGATATGTTTTGATAATTTTTCCTCATTGTCAAATGCAAATATTTACATAATTATTTTGTATGTTGTTCTGCGTGTCTTACACTAAAGTCTTCTTTTTGAGGTCATCAGGTACTGTGCCTCCTTAGTTATGTAGAAAACCACACATGCAAACTATCACTCTCATTGTTTGTTTTTGAAATATCACAAAAGGTACATATGTAAATATTGCACTTGCAAAAAGAATAAATTCTCTAAACACGCTTGCTGTGCAGGAAAAAGTACATAGTAAGTGCTCTGTTTGTGTACTGAAAACATTTGAGTAACACAAAGTGAGCAAATGTGTCAGATAGCGCTACAACTGGCCAAATGGTGAAATACACTAAATATGGTCCGACAGAGGTGTCACGACAATCACAATAATCACGAAGCTGCGCATGTGCAGTAGAGGCAGTTTGGAAGTGGTTGCAGTTGGCAATGATACCTTCATTCGAAGGAACCTTGTTATTCCTACCAGCCATCACATCATGTAAAGCTTGGCAGAGTCAGGAGATACGGCATGAATTGTTTCAACTTTTACCTGTTTGTTGGTTCAGATGTGCTCAGTAGAGTGCCCTGTTGTCAAGAAACTTAACCACGCAATGTTTATTGGTCAACACCGTGCCAGCAGTATTTCACACCATATACATCAATTTTTTTCTCCACAAAAATTTTTTCATAAAGCGTAAATTGCAGGAAAATTATAAGTATGTTAATGCAAACTTGGGTATGAATTAACGTTGTGGACATAGGAAATTTGACAGAAACGATAAAAAATGTTGTAAACAGCGGGAAAACGTTAATTCTGGGAACATAAAAGTGGGGCTATTCTGTATGTGCAAGGGTTGGAACTTTGATAGTGGCAACTATGTACGAGGGCGGTTCAGAAAGTAACCTCCGATTGGTCACAGTGCGGGTTGTGGGGGGAGTAGCGACGCCATCTGTGCGTTCACGCACTCAACAGGTCAGTCGGCATCAAGCCGTGGTCGAGTGAACGTCGTACCTGCGCTAGTTTGGTTTTTGTGGCAGTTTGAAATGTGTGCTGCAATAGAAAACCCCGCCAAATGTGAAGTGCGTGCTGTCATAAGGTTTTTTACAGCCAAAGGATATTCTGCAGCAGCTATTCATCGTGAGCTTTGTGCCGTGTACGGACCAAGAGTTATGAGTGAAGGAGTTGTCCGTGAATGGGTACGTTTATTTAAAAGTGGACAAGAAAACGTTCATGATGAAGAGAGGAGTGGTAGACCATCATTGGTGACTGACGAACTCGTTCAGACAGTTCATGCAAAAGTTCGTGAAAATCGACGTTTCTCAATGTCGGAGTTGTCTACTGGTTTTCCACAGATTTCTAAGACTCTCTTGTACGAGATAGTGACAGCAAGATTGGGTTACCGTAAGTTCTGTGCACGATGGGTGCCCAAAATTCCTACCGACCACCACAAAACTCAAAGAATGGCCTCTGCATTAGACTTTCTGTCACGTTATGAGGACGAAGGAGAACCATTGTTAAACAGAATCGTGACCGGTGACGAAACCTGGATTAAGTACGTGAACTCTGAGACAAAAGAACAATCAAAGATGTGGGCACATTCAAATTCGCCTACCAAACCAAGAAAAGCCTCGCAAGATTTTTCTGCCAGAAAACTGTTGGCAACGGTGTTTTGGGATGCCAAAGGGGTGTTATTGGCTGAATTCATGGAACGTGGTACGACCATTAATCAAGACGTGTACTGTGAAACAATAAAAAAGTTACGACGGGCTATACAGAACAAACGCCGTGGTATGCTGACTTCCGGTATCGTTTTTTTGCACGATAACGCTCGTCCTCACTCTGCTCGCAGAACAACGGCCCTTCTTGAGTCCTTCAAGTGGGACGTTATCAACCATCAACCTTACAGCCCAGACCTGGCGCCAAGTGATTATCACCTCTTCATGCATTTGAAGAAATGGCTCGGGTCACAGCGGTTTGATGATGACGAAGAGCTCAAAGATGCGGTCACAGGCTGGCTCCAGGCACAAGCGAGTGATTTTTATGCAGAAGGAATTTCAAAGCTTGTGAAGAGATACGATAAGTGCCTCAATCGCTATGGAGACTATGTAGAAAAATAGTGCAAAGATGTAGTTGTAAGATGTATATATTAAAATATTTTTATTTAACTTGGTGTATTTTTTTAAATCAACCGGAGGTTACTTTCTGAACGGCCCTTGTATTTACAGCTCGTAAAAAGTAGATACGTGTTTTAAAGTTTTACTGACCTTCAAAGTAGTCACCAGCATTGTGTATAACCCGTTGCCAGCTATGTGGAAGTTGGAAGTGAATGCCATGAAGTGTTTCCTTCAGTTTAGAAATCGAGTTGATCTCATGAGGGCTTAAGTCAGGGGAGTGCAGTAGGTGGTATAGCACTTAGCAGCCCCATCAGTCAAACAAATCAGGGTGTGGCTAAGCCATGTCTCCGCAATATCCTTTCTTTCAGGAGTGCTAGTTCTGCAAGGTTCGCAGGAGAGCTTCTGTAAAGTTTGGAAGGTAGGAGACAAGGTACTGGCAGAAGTAAAGCTGTGAGTACCGGGCGTGAGTCGTGCTTCGGTAGCTCAGTTGGTAGAGCACTTGCCCGCGAAAGGCAAAGGTCCCGAGTTTGAGTCTCGGTCGGGCACACAGTTTTAATCTGCCAGTAAGTTTCATATCAGCGCACACTCCGCTGCAGAGTGAAAATCTCATTCTGGAAACATCCCCCACGCTGTGGCTAAGCCATGTCTCCGCAATATCCTTTCTTTCAGGAGTGCTAGTTCTGCAAGGTTCGCAGGAGAGCTTCTGTAAAGTTTGGAAGGTAGGAGACGAGGTACTGGCAGAAGTAAAGCTGTGAGTACCGGGCGTGAGTCGTGCTTCGGTAGCTCAGTTGGTAGAGCACTTGCCCACGAAAGGCAAAGGTCCCGAGTTCGAGTCTCGCTCGGGCACACAGTTTTAATCTGCCAATAAGTTTCATATCAGCGCACACTCCGCTGCAGAGTGAAAATCTCATTCTGAAATCAGTAACAGCTTATGCTGTGCGTGCTTGAGCATTGTCCTGCAATATGATGCTCAGGTCCTGCAGAAAGTATCATTACTTCTGTCTCTAAGCTGGTCATAGGCTGTGTTCCAAAAAATGAACAGTATAGAGAAAGAAGTGGTGACACTTTCTGCAGGATATGAACATCATTTTACAGGACATTGCCTGGATGCAAGCTGTAACTGATTTGTTTTGTCGATTAGGCTGGGTAGTGCTGTACCACTCACCACACTCCCTGGACTTAAGCCCTCATGAGTTCAACTTGATTTCTAAACTGAAGGAAGGAAGCACTTCACGGCATTCGCTTCAGAACTGCTACAAATTTTTCCAGCAATAGACTGCGCTGCTCGAACTGTCAACACAACTGGCACTGCTAAGAGTATCCTATGACTTCCACATTGCTGGCAATAGGTTATACACAATGATTGCTGGTGACTACTTTGAAGGCCAGTAAAACTTTGAAACATGTACTTATTTTGTATGAGCTGTAAATAAATAGTTGCCACTATTAAAGTTACAACCCTTGTATATAAATATATGCATTATATTTCCTTAGAGACTTCGGTCTATTTCATCTTTTTATGCTGATTTCTGATCATGATAATAATTCGTTTAGCTTAAGTTTTACCTTTGAAAAAATAAAAAATAAGGAAGTTCTTTATATCCAAAGGTAAAAAAACACTGCTTGGTGTAAAACTCACTGTTGATTCTTCTGTGCTGAGTTTTGAAAAATCCTTGTTTAATTCATTAACAGTGTTCCCTTTGCAATGAACATATTCAATTGCTGATGTGAAGGTAAAGCTGTGGTGCAGTCTCGTGACTAGACTATCGGCCTGACAGCAGGTACAGTGCCAGCTGTTCTGTTCATCACAGCACTAGGAGGCGGAAGGGTAGCAGGTTCCTCATCCTGTCCGTCTTTTTTCCCTGACAAAAATCTTCAGCATTCATTTTGACAGGAGGCTGAGTGGCCTGAGGCTGTGTTGGAGGGACTGGAATGAGGAAAAATCCCCACCACTATCTGATTGAACCTGGGATCTCCAGGGCCAGAGTTAAGTGCTCTACCGACCTGGACCACCTTGGCCTCTTACTGAAATGGCGCCGATTTGTAAAATCTTATTTACAGGTGATGCAACCAATGTCACTGATCTATTGAGCACATTACTACCTTATTTTTTGTAGATATTTGAGCACTATGTTTTTAGGGCCTCTGAAGTGGTTTACTGTTTTGTCCTCCATTGTAAACATCAGATCCACAGCTTTTATATTATTTTCACTATCATAACTGCGGTGCTAATGATGCCAACTATCAGAGATGTAACCAAAACAACTCGTGCAGCTAAAATCATGGCAACACAATCGATGCGACATAATACTTTTTTCGTAAAGCGAAGAACAAACGAAGAGGCAAAAGTAATGCAACAAAAACGAATAACCTTAATTAACCCACCAAAGAGAAAACTTGTATAAGGGAGATCAAGTAAATCAAAAACATAGTCATCCTAGAAACTGCTACACAAAGTGACACGGAAGAGATAGTGAACAACAAAAAGCTGTAAGAGACACTGATTTATAAACAGTCTTAGAAAAAGAAACTTTTAATGTTAGTGTATGACATCCCAGAGAATGCAGATGTGAATACACTAAAAGACACGATACACATGCAGAAATGACTAAGGAAGGCTTTGAAAGTTGCTTTACAGTATGATTTAGGACAGGACCAAGGGTAAGAAGAGTGATTTATAAAGTGAGCCCTGAAATTAGAACAGCTCCCATGAGCTGAAGAAAAGTGTATCTCGAGTTTCGTTAGTATTCAGTGAAGGACTATCTAGCAGTGAGGTGGTGTGTTCAATGTCAAAACTTTGGTGATTTGGTAAAACATTGTTGAATATATACCAATCATCCCTTATCGAGATAAAGATAGGACAACTTAATGCTATGGGAAGTGTCAGCATATTGCATGAGGCTAGAAGAGTGGCAGAAGAGTTGTATTTAGATCTGTTGTGCCACCAAGAATCGTATATGAAGGCAGGAAAGATCCGCAGTATGCCAATAACTGCCCAGATAGTCACACAAGGGCAACATCCTGTCGCAGCAATAATAGTATTTAACAAGCCATAACAGTGACAAAAATATCACAGTACTTTTCAGAACACATAATCTGTGTGGAAATGTTGCCTGGAAGGGAGAGTTGCATCCTGGTTTCCATATAATTTCAATTTAGTGATGAGGTTGACGATAGCTGCTAAAAATAAAGGATATTATCATATTTACATGAGTATAAAATGACACTGAATATAAGACAGCTTCCTTTTCTTAAGCAGCTCCCTGAGAAGATTTATTCTTTAACAAGTTCTGGCTAACTAAAATTACGAGCTTTTATAGGTGTAAGGTATCTACATAAAACGTTAACAATACATCTATTTTAAATGTATGCCATTGATTTATGGTCTACATTTTGACAGAACAAGGAGAAATACAATAAACAAAAAGAAATGGTTTACATTATCTTCAGTACCTGTATTATTTATTGTTGTCTGTGGTATCACTATTTTTATTCATCATCGACATCATCCTAACAGGACAGCTATGAAACTGAGGTTGTAATTATAGTGGGACCTGAGAATACAGCTGGTTCTATACTCATGTGAGAATGTTACAATGTCCCGTGCTTCCAAACACATTGTCTGCCTGCTACTCTCTCATAGGCTGTATAGAACCAGCAACCAACACAACCCCTATTGGTCCCGTCATACGTCATGGTGAACATGGACAACATTGCTGCATTAAATACATAAGTATGCCCCAGGACTCTCATGCAGAAATGTATGCTGTTGTTGACTATTTGTTGAATTTTAAAGTTATTTCAGTTCTGAGTACAAATGGATTCAGGCAAACTGAAGTTTAAACATGTTAAATGTTAAAAAAAAAAAAGCTAAAGTATGCAGTATACGAGGTACGCAGTATAGATTCTCGTGGTTGGCAGCACAGTGAAATTTGCAGCCTGCTCACCACTCCCCTCTCCATGCTCATCATAGTTCTTAGCCAAGCTGGTGTCACTGTTCTGCTCCAATCCTTCCATAGTGCTGTGCTTGCACAATAGTAGACACGGATGGCAGTACCATCTAGGGCGCAGGCCATATGCAACAGTAACAATTAGTACGCAAATAAAAGATCACATTTGCGATTCAATCCAATTCACGTCCTGTGAGCTAGTGATGCCTGTTGGTACTATCTCTACAACATGTCTTTCCGCTGTAATTTATTCTTGTAATGACAATTACAGTCAGTTTAATGTGATTTATTTTGCTTGTTAGCCATTCAATTCAGGATTAATTTACTTACTTGTTTCATCTGAATGACGCCTTCTTGTTCTAAATCCGATTAAAAGCTGGTGACATTTTCCCCCGGTATTCTAGTATGTGAACAGCAAAAGATTTTCTCATTTGTAACCCGCTTTGTAAATCATTACAGTTTCTCATAACCAAATAAAATAATGACTTGGGTTCAGAATCAAGTAATGGGTTTTGAAGAACAAGATTTTTGCCTTTGAATGTTACCTGTACTTAAAAACCAGCATAAATGTACGTATATTGTTCCATATGTGTATGAGAACTTTTATTCCAAAACTGTTCAAGTACAGCAAAAGTTTGAAAATTGATAGAATTTAATGCTATTTCCTCCTGTATTTCACAAAATTGACAATTTTTTTAAGCAGAGAATTAGGTTGTTGTTGTGGCTAGTTCATAGTGTCTTGCATATCCTTTGCAATAGAGCCACGAGTCAAATGTTGTGTGATTGTCGAGCAAGTTCGATACTGTAGTGAGCACTTCTGCATGTAGGAAAGTCTTGAGCCTATTCAAGCGAAAGCATTGTTTGCTAAGCTCTACACTTTGGAATTCTTCAAAATAAATTTGTGCAAAATCTCATAACCAAAACTTCATTTATTAATGTAAGAAGCCCGTTTATCAGTTTATTAAACAATGTAAAAATGTTGACCTCAGCAGCAATAGTTTAATGTGTGAATGTAAGATGACCCCGTATTTTTCAATTGATGATTTTGGGAAGAAACTTCTTCTTATAATCAGGTAAAGATGATAGTCACATAGGTCGAACTGAGCCTCATGTGTTCTCCATTGATGCAAATGCAAAGTCAGTATTGTGTCGTAGCCGCCTGACTGATGACCATGGAAGACAACTGGAAGCCAGTATGGAACTCAACTTACAGGTACTGAATGCACCTCACGATCCATCAGCCTATGAAGGGAGGGTTGGAGCAACGTCAGATGCTGACATCACTTTAGCAAATATGGCAGCAGTGCGCCATGTGAAGGCTGGAAGGTCGAAAGTGGAATGAAATGGACTGATCACAATACCAGGGCTGATCAGAAAATTCCAGAACTTTGTCCACAAAATTTTTCCACACTTAGTTTTAACTTATTGTGCATTGTCTCCTTCGAAATACTCTCCTCCACAATTGATGAGCTGCTTCTTGCTGGATCATTTGAAGCGCCATCTGCAAATTTTCTTTTATCTCATCTGTCATTGCAAATATTGGTCCTTTCATTGGGGTTTTCAACTTTGGAAATAAAAAAAGTTCAGAGGGGCAAGATGTGGAGAGTACAGAGGATGAGGCACAAATGATTTTATATTTTGTGCACCAACAGGGAAGAATGTGTGACTGCATTACCGTGATGCAAGAGCCATGAATTGTCTCACCACATTTCAGGCCATTTCCTCCTCACATTTTCTTGCAGGCACTGCAACACATCCTGATGGTACCATCGATTAACAGTTTGTCCCTGTAACATGATTACGTGATGAGATAATCCTTCAAAGTCAAAGAAAACCATCAGCATGACTTTGACATTTGACTTGACCTGGCGAGTTTTTTTTTGGTCTTGGAGAAACTTTCCCGGCCCACTGTGAAGACTGAACCTTGGCCTCAATATCATAATTGTAGATCCATGTCCCATCACCAATTATGATTCTCTTAAGGAACATCTCGTTCTCATTGGTGCAATGCAAAAGTTCTTCACAGACTGCAAGGCAACTGTCTTTCTAGTCTTCACTCGTGAGCTGTGGGATGATCTTGGCAGCAACACGATGTATTCCTAGATGCTGTTTCAGTATTTCATGACTGATCCAACTGAAATGTTACATTCTTCTCCAATCTTTCGAACATCAGTCTTTGATTGGCCCTTACAATTTCGTTGACGTTCCTGACATGAGCGTCGGTGGTAGATGTCGGGGCGTCCTGAACAAGAGTCATCTTCAGCTTATGTCCAGCCATTTTTGTACCATGTGAACCATTTGTAACACTGAGTATGCCTTAAGCACTCATCACCGTTGGCTTCTTGCATCATTTGGTGTGTCTCTGTATAGGTTTTCTTGGTTTTCACGTAAAATTTAATGCAGGCACATTGCTCCTCTAACTCTGCCATCTCAAAATTCGCAAACTGTGCGACACAACAGTCTACTCAATACAGCACTGAACAATAATAAACGGACATACAACAATGAAACTTCCGGCAGTTCCACATTAAACACAGGCATGTGCAGGGGTGCTAACCATATTTTGCTCCAACGCAACTTTGGTGTGGAATTATGAATGTTCTGGAATTTTTTGCACAGACCTCATATCAGACATTACACAAGCAGTAGAACAGAAATCCAAACCACCACAGAAAACGTGCACATAAGTCCCAAATATAATCAGGGACACTAAGTGGAAAGAAGTAAGAAGGGTGTTTCAGTGTCCAGTTCTGGGTGATAATGTAGATATTAAAATCACAAGAACTGGCAGTGGCTATAGATAGAGCAATGAAAGCATTTATACCTGTCAGCAGAGGTCATTCTAAAGGAGTACCTTGCATCTGGACTGAGGCCCCGCAGAAATTAAGATGGGAAACAAGAAGAACTAGGAAGCTTCACCAGAGCAGCATGTCCCAAAAAGAAAGTGTCAGGTATGATTGACAGAATTTTAAGGAAGAGTTACGAGAGTCAGCTGCCCTGCTAATTGAAGTACTACTTCCTGATGATGGGAGAAGAATGTGAGACAATCAGAGTAGGTTTCGAAAAATGTTATGGAAGACTTTAGAGACAATAAATTTGTGTACTCCTTCACGCTTGAAGAAATTCGGCAAATAATTTTAAGACTGAAAAAGGAAAAAATCTCCAGGACCAGATGGGATCCCTGCTGAAGTAATACAAATCGTATGTGACCAGTCAGATAGTTACTTGTGTAAACTGCACGAGTGTCTCTTGCAAGGAAGTGTCGCTGTACCATGAAGAGCACCAAAGTGGTAATAATTAGTAAAGGGCAAGATAAGGATCCAATTATACCCAAATCCTGTAGACCAATTTGTCTTTTGAACATTCTTCGCTAGATATTTGAAAAACTATTATGCAGAAAATTAAAAGTTCACAGACTATCAGCTGCTAATGGTATGCGTTTAATAGATGCAAGTCAACTGAAGACACAATTAATATGTAGCAATGATGATTGAAATTACTGGTACTCTCCACAGAAATCAGTGTGTGGTCCATACTACAGAAGTTACGTGACAGCGGTAACATAAGTGGACTGGTCGCAATTGCAGATGGTGTACCGTTTATTGAAGTGGTGACTCTAGAAGAATGATGGAAGATAAATGAAGTGCAGTGCTCGATGAATTTGAGGGCTGGTGTCGAAGTGTTAAATTGTCACTAGCACCTCATAAAACAATGTACCTCCTGCTGAAAGAGGACCTAGTAAGAAACCCTAAAATAAAATAAAATAAAATAAAATAATGTAACGATTAGGAGAAGTCTAGTAAATAGATATATAGTGTTATTTTGGATGAACATTGTAACTTTGTACATCATATAGCAGAAGCAGGCAGAAAAGGTACAAATGTGATGATGAATGAAATTATAACTTTTGCGTCTATGTAATTTCAGCTTCTCTTGAAGACAATTGGAGTATACTACCAATCTATATTAGCATCAATCGAGGGTATGGTGTGAGCGTATGGGCTCATAGATTGCAGCCAGTGAAGCCAGCCTTATTAGTGAGAAGAGTTCAATGGGGAGTGCTACTAAGATTAACGAGCAACTACTGCACTACCCAGAATCATGCTTTGTTAGTAATTCTAGGAATATGCCCACTGGACTTGGAATCTGGGAAAATTAGAGCCTTTTACTGGGTAAAGAAAGGCAATTAAATGGAAGTATGAATGGTGCTTGAGACTGAGGCCAGTTCAAAAAAGCCAATAAAAAATCGTATATTACAACTGTGGAAAAATGAATGGGACACCTCAGGTAGAGGCAGGAGAACATACGAATTTCTCCCTAACATCACCGAGAGATTAAAAATGAAATTTCTTAAGCCATTGAGTGGACTAGTACATTACCTGACGGGCCATGGCCCTTATGCTACGTGTCTATACTAAATTGGGGAACAGATGAATGATAGCTGCACCTGCGGCAGTGTGGGCACACCAAAACACACATTGCGGGACTGCACGCTTTGTGAAGATGCGGTGGGTAGTGGTTCTCGGGTATTAAGGATGATAAGGATGATGGATCCCAAAGCAGCATGGAGCAAGTCGGCCTGGCACATCTCGGATGATACTGCAGCTGCAGTATCCAGAAAGACCAGGGAAGACTTCACGAGGCATTCAGCATGCTGCCGTCCAGGCTAGACAACATTCTCTGCAGGTGGAGAGAAGATAACTGAGATTGGCAATTCCAAGTGATCATGGAAGGGTGAACTTCAAGATGCAATGGCGATGTGTGGAATTACTTGCTATAGCGGATGTGCTGCTGAGTGCCCAAGGAATCCAGCAGACAGTGGCTGTTGTCCAGGGCAGTATGAGGTGGATCCAGTAGCAGAAACAACCATCTGCAAGTTAAATGCACCAAAATAAATGAACAAACAGAGAACAAATCTGTAGTGCTTGTAGTAGCATTAGTAATCGTGTAACTGCTTAAGGGTTTCATGCTAGTCTTGTCGTCATAGAATTAGTTGTAGTATTTTAAAAATTAATAAGTAAATACCTTTTATCTACCTTACATGTATGTTCACTCTCCTTTCTGTGTTTTCTACCATGTTTACTATCTTGGTTTGTTATTTGCAGTTTTCTTCAGTTCTATAGTGTCTTATCCAATTTGTGTGTGTGTGTGTGTGTGTGTGTGTGTGTGTGTGTGTGTGTTTTTTTTTTTCTTCCCAAAGCTTACTGAACTTGTTTCAGTTTCTTGAATAATTGATCTTTGCTTCCTGTTACCACTTCATAGCATCGTTTTAATTATGTTACTAGCTGGTGTTTTATGTTGACTTCACAATCTTTTTCTGCAACTCATTGACCATGTTTTAATCTATTAGTAGCTGAGATTTCTTTCTTTCAGCCCATTTGCTAACATTTTTTCACTCCAGTTGTTGTCTTTGTTACAATGCTGTTCATGTATAGTGGTGGTGATTACCTAGTATCCATCTTTTCCTCATCTATCTTGACTTTTTTCATTCAATACAGAACAGTATTTCACACACAGATATTCCACTGTCTATGTGAATACTGACAATGAAAACTAAAGCCACAAACTTTGTTTCCATGTTAACTCAGACATGTAAAGGAATGAAAAAGAAGAATATACACATGTATATGGCCTTTTTGTGGGTAGATGTGACCTGTGCTTTCTTCCAAGTGCTGGGCACAATTTTTTTTGTTCAAGAGATCTGTGGTATACAGTGATTAAAAAAAGTGCCTACTCAGCCACATACTCAGTATGGAATTTAACAGGTGAAACTGTATCAACTCATGCTCTCACTTCCTTCTCCAAATTGTTTGGATAATATGAAACAGCCTCATGGCACAGTTGTTGTTGTTGTTGTTGTTGTTGTGGTCTTCAGTCCTGAGACTGGTTTGATGCAGCTCTCCATGCTACTCTATCCTGTGCAAGCTTTTTCATCTCCCAGTACCTACTGCAACCTACATCCTTCTGAATCTGCTTAGTGTATTTATCTCTTGGTCTCCCCCTACGATTTTTACCCTCCACGCTGCCCTCCAATACTAAATTGGTGATCCCTTGATGCCTCAGAACATGTCCTACCAACCGATCCCTTCTTCTGGTCAAGTTGTGCTACAAACTTCTCTTCTCCCCAATCCTATTCAATACTTCCTCATTAGTTATGTGATCGACCCATCTAATCTTCAGCATTCTTCTGTAGCACCACATTTCGAAAGCTTCTATTCTCTTCTTGTCCAAACTATTTATCGTCCATGTATCACTTCCATACATGGCTACGCTCCATACGAATACTTTCAGAAATGACTTCCTGACACTTAAATCAATGGCACAGTAAGAAAGCAAAATGTAATTATTATGTCTCTCCCCTCCCTGTTTCCACACATTCTTATTAACCTCTTTCAGCAGAACACCAAACACTCCACTTCAGCATAAAAATGAGGGTTTGCAAGCTAGCAATTCATACACACACACACACACACACACACACACACACACACACACACGTTTTTTTTGTAATTTCTTTTGTGCCTCTTTGTTACTCACCTCACTCAACACACTGCCTCACTGAACTTCAGAAATGGCACATGTCGTCTCCATGTTAAATTACCTGAATCTTTTTTTTTTAAAAAAATACAACTCTACATTGTGAGGAAGTACAACATAAATGAAGATTGTTTGAACATTTGTTTATGGTCCCACACCATCACAAAGTAGTCATAAATTATTATTGGTTTCAGCTGCTCACAGAAACTATATCTGCATGTTGATATTTTGTGATTGTGTTGGATAATAAATGTTCGTTTTACTAGTTCTCATGCTGATAGTTGTTCTATAGAAGTGGGAATTGATTTGTGAAAAAAATTAAAATACGTGAAATATCATGAGGTGCAATTTTGAAATAGCTATTACACCAAATGACAACACTAATGTTAGTGTTGGTCTTTTTTGTTGTATCAAGTATCTTTTTCTTTACCTTAATATTACATGGTCTCTTATAACAAATGTAGTTCATTTCCTCTGTCTCTTGTGCAGGAGAGTGGTATATTTAAATCCCAAGAAAATGTCATCTCTCTTGCTCAGAGCAGCATTTGCCATTAATGGGAAACTGAGTCCCAGTGTTTTATTTCCACTCACAGGGCACAAGTGAAGCATATACAGAACATGCGGGGTTTCTGATGGCACTTGGACTTAATGGGAATCTTATGAGCTTGGCAAGACTCAACATGTATGAATACCTTGTAAAGTGCCACGAACTGACAAGTGTTGGTCTACTTCTTGGTGTTGCTGCAACAAAGAGAGGTGAGAACATGAGATTGTGCTTGAACATCACTTTGAAGTTGTATATGTTCTCTGCAATGTAGTTTTTTTACATTTGTTATTTTGAATTAAACTGAAGCTGACTTTAGATAATTATTTTACGTATTTTATGTAGTCGTTATTGTTTGTTGTCCCTCTTTGAAACTAGATTTTAGTTATCCTCATAGTAAATAACAGTGGACTTCAGGTCAAATGAATTTGCATACCAGAGAATAGGACAGTGTTGTCTGATCTTGTGTCCAGGAAATGTAGCGCATTTTCGCTGAAATGGTGGAGTGCTCCATCGTTGTGCTGAAAATTATCATCTTGTGAACAGGTCACAGTATTACACAAGAAAAGAAATAGAAGTAATCTGCTGAATTATAGACTCAGATTATTAACATCAGTTCACAGTAAAATTTTGGAACGTAAATTGTGTTTGGACATTATGATGCTTTGAAGAAAACAGTCAATTGACACATAGTAAGCACGGTTCAAATAATTATCATTCTTGGGAAACACAACTGGCCCTTTATTCACATGAAGCATTGAGTGCTCTTGTCAAGGGATTTCTAGTCAATTGCATATTTCTAATCAGACTGTGTGCCTCTGGAGTATTATCTCCATTGTGCGAGTGGGTTTGTGACTGGAGCACGCAGGTACTGGAAGGTAGAAGCCAGCAGGACAAATCCACCAGATGCAGCATTGGGAAGCTGTGTCTGTGTCTGTCCGTCTGTGTGTGTGTGTGTGTGTGTGGGGGGCGGGGGGGGGGGGGGGGAGAATGGTGGATGTGTTGGCAGAGAGTAGCATGCAACGAGGGTGAGGGGACATGAATTGGTAGGAGATGATAGGACAGAGGGGGCAAAAACTGTTGGATGGGGCATGTGGGGACAGTATGTTATCATAGGCTGAGGGCGGGAAAATTTCAGGAGTGGAGAATGTTTTATAAGGATAACTCCCATCTACACAGTTCTTTTGCTGGTGGTGGAGGGAAGGATCCAGATGGCCCAAGATGTGATGCAGCCATTGAAAAGGTGCTTATTAAGTTCAGCTGCATGTTGTTCTTGGCCACAGTTTGGCAGTGGCCATTGGTAATTACCAAGAATCATCGCCTATCAAACACATGGGTCCCTAATGATGTCTATCGTGTGCAACTGGATGTCAACCATTCGACTCTGGTGCCACGAATTATGGTAAATGTTTAGGACATCATTCATTGTGTACATGGACAAATACTCCTTTTAGTAATAGTTCCTTGGCAGGTGTCTTTCTCTTAAAGAGCAATAGTGGCGACAGTTTTGTCCCATCAACACAACAGGATAAAATGACTGTGTAATGAGTCTTTTCATGCCCTGAGGTTTTAACAGTAACAATTTTTCTGCCCTTGAAATCCACTTTTACATTTGCTGTATCTCCCACTGGGGGATGCTTGATAAGAAATTATAAGACACTGGTAAATAAGAACAAGGGTTTATTACAACTGCAGTAGAGAGATTTAATAACAAAGGAAAACTCTTGTCAATAAAATAAGGAAATAATACAGCTTCTCAGACACAAACAGGCATACGACTGGAACATACCGTGAACAAACGTAATGGTACGTGAGAACTGTGCAACTGATTATCCCTAAAGACGGAGGTTGAGCGTTCAACATAGTTGGCTGGCAGGTATGCCTTGGGATATCGCTGGAAAGGTGCAGTTCCCACTGCGGTGGCTTCCAACCAGGCTCTTAATGGATTGGCCTCTAAAAACCAGCACATGAATTGGCCCAGAGCTCCGGTGGTGCAAAGTGCCGATTTATTGACTTGCACCACCATATATAGTCAGGACGAGGAGGAATTTGTGCTGATCCAGTTCCACACAAGTGAGATGGTGGAGGAAATAGGCCCATGGCACAGAGGACCTCTGGTTGTGCTTGTCCTGCCATCTATCGTTCTTGTTATGATCACCACAGTCAGGGAAGCAATGCCTTGTATATATGTAAACCTGTTATGTTTCATTGTCTGAGGGCTTGCCAATTCCTTTAGACAAAAGGTGGGTACATGGCAGTATTAGAATGCACATTTCAACAATTTGTTCTTCGTACTCGGCTGGCATCTTCTATGATACTTTGTCCTTGTTCCGCATACAAAGCCAATATCTTTTCATAAGTTGTGAACAACATTTGTTAGTAGATATTGCATTCATTTAATGAATGACCGTTTTCAAAGAAACTGAAATTCCCATATGTCAGTTCTCTAAAATCCAAATATTGGTTTTTGCTTCAGGTTGTGGCCATGTAAGAGTTCCGCTTCTCACATTGTGTTTACTGCGAGGTGCTTTCTTTAACACTTTGGAGACTGTTATAATGTCATGAGTTCTTTGCAAGTGTTGATGCTGTAATCATTAAGTTTTTCAGAGATAACATTCTCTGCAAGTATTTTCGTGCCTTTATCATATAGCTTAGCTATATACTGTAGCATTCTAAAGTGCTGTTCCATGTAGTCTCTTGTTTATTGCTTCTAGTTTGTCTGTAGTGAATTCACATCATGAGCTTTTTCTGGTTTGTGTCACCATGTTGAAGAATCAAGATGTATAAATTTACCCTAGTCTGTTAACTTTGTCTTTGTAACATGTTGTTTTCTTTTAGGCACTATGGATGTTGCGACAACAAAGATGATGAGTGTCCATATGGAAGCACTACTGCCGCCAACATCAATTGAATTAGATATTCAGCAAAATATTCAAGTAGCAGCGCTGCTTGGAATAGGTCTACTGTATGAAGGCACAGCACACCGTCGCATGGCTGAGGTTCTACTTTCAGAAATAGGTACTGTTATATTGATTTATAGCTTTGTGCTTATTTTATATTAATATAAGTGTGTGTGTGTGTGTGTGTGTGTGTGTGTGTGTGTGTGCGTGTGTGTGTATTAGTAAAAGATATAAGAGGGGCAATGAAAAGACAAGGACTAGTAGAAATCCTTGGATAACACAAGAGATATTGAATATAATGGATGAAAGGAGAAGATTTAAATATGTGGTAAATGAAGCAGGCGAAAGGTAGTACCAAAGTCTAAAAATGAGATTGACAGGAAGTGTGAAATGACTAAGCAGGAATGGAAAGAGAACAAACGTTAAGATTCAGAAGCACATATCACGGGGGAAAAGATAGATACTCTCTATAGGAAAATTAAAGAGACCTTTGGAGAAAAGAGAAGCAGCTGTATGAATATCAAGAGCTCAAATGGAAAACCAGTCCTAAAAAAGAGAAGGGAAAACTGAAAGGTGAGAGGAGTACATGGAGAGTCTATACAAGAGAGATGTATTCGAGGCCAGTGTTATAGAAATGGAAGAGAACATAGAAGAAACTGAGATGAGAGATACGATACTGCAAGAAGTATTTGACAGAGCACTGAAAGACCCAAGTTGAAAGAAGTGGACAACATGCTGTCACAGCTACTGATAACCTTGGGAGAGCCACGGTAAAACTCTTCCATCTGGTGTGCAAGATATGTGAGACAGTGAGACAGGTAAAATACCCTCAGACTGCAAGACAGTATATTAATTCCAATTCCAATGAAAGCAGTTGCTGGCAGGTGTGAATATTACCAAACTGTTAGTTTAATGAATCATGCTTGCAAAATATTAGCACAGATTCTTTACAGAAGAATGGTAAAATTGGTTGAAGTTGATCTTGGGGAAGGTCAGTTTGGATTCTGGAGAAATGCAGGAACATGTGAGGCCGTACTGACCCTTTGACTTCCTTTAGAAGATAAGTTAAGGAAAGGCAAACCTGCATTTATAGCATTTGTAGACTCTGAGAAAGCTTTTGAAAGTGTTGACTGAAATACTCATTGAAATTCTGAAGGTAGCAGGGGTAAGAAACAGGGAGTGAAAGGCTATTTATAACTTCTACATAAACCAGATGGCAGTCATTAGAGTTGAGGTGAATGAAAGAGAACCAGTTGTTGGAGAAGGAAGTGAGACAGTGTTATAGCCTGTTGCTGATGCTTTTCAGTCTGTACATTGAGCAAGCAGTAAAGGAGACCAAAGAAAAATTTGGAGTAGCAATTAAAGTTGAGGGAGAAGAAATAAAAACTTTGAGGTTTGCTGATGACATTGTAATTCTGTCAGAGGCAGCAAAGGACTTAGAAGAGCAGTTTGAACTGAATGGGCAATTTTTTGAAAGGAGAATACAAAATGAACAAAGTAATAGATGAATTTTGCTATTTGAGCAGCAAAATAACTGATGATGGCCAAAGTAGAAAGGATGTAAAATGTAGACTGGATGGCAAGAAATGCGTTTCTGAGGAAGAGAAATTTCTCAGGAGTGTAGCCATCTATGGAAGTGAAACATGGACGATGTACAGTTTAGACAAAAAGAGAATAGAAGTTTTAGAAATGTGACGCTATAGAAGAATGCTGAAGTGTAGACCGGTAGATCACGTAACTAATGAGGTGGTTGTGGGAAGAAAAGAAATTTATGGCACCACCTGACTAGAAGAAGGGATCAGTTGTTAGGACGCATTCTGAGACATCAGAGGAATCACCAGTTTAGTACTTGAGGGAAGTGTGGGGGGTAAAACTTGTGGAGGGAGATCAAGAGATGAATACAGGAAGCAGACTGAATAGGATGTAGGGTGCAGTAGTTATTTGGAGATGAAGAGGATTGCACAGAGAGCGGCATCAAACCAGATCTTCGGACTTAAGATCACAACAACAAAGATGCTGTTATGGAAGCATGGTGCTCTGTGTTAGTGTATGGTAACGAATGCTTGCAACTATGTTGAGTTCCTTGTTATGCAAAAGTATGATAATCTGTGTTGATCATCTTACCATTTAAGCCCTATGTTACTAACTACATAAAAAGCCTAATGAATACTGCATGTCATTAACTAATCAGTTCGCCTGATACATTGTTGATCAGATAGGAATATTGTTGCTCATGAAGCACTAGTTCAAGTACTTAGTGCTGTGGCCCTTTTCAACATTAAGGGGCAAAAGATATTAAGTTTGAAACCTAAGAATTGTATATTCACTCCTGTATTTGTTTTTGCCATGATCACACACAGTGTGAAAAATGCAAGTTCGCCTATTATTCACACAGAGTATGTACACCGGTTCTTCATATACAAGGATCAGGTACGTTGCTGGTTTTATTGAAAAAGACACATTGAATTTATTCGAAGAACATAACAATTCTTGGATATAAAAGTAAAGGCAATCATCAGTGTGGAGGCTACATTGAAAACTACAGTTATATTGTAGGTGATAAATCTTTCTCCCTCTAGCCTGTGAACTTACTTATCAAGCCAATTGTGCATGGACCTACAATTCAGTATTGAATCCAAGTCATTGTTCTGTTGTACATTTTTTAGGTACACAAACCAATGCCAAAAGTGAAAGTATCAGAAGATGACAGGAAAATATTATCAAAGACCATTCGGAAATGGAAATCAGCGTTTGACGTCATTGGCCGGGAGGCCCCTTAGTAAGGGCTGGTCCGGCCGCCTTGGTGCAGGTCTTGTTACATTTGATGCCACATTGGGCAACCTGCGTGCCTGATGGGGATGAAATGATGATGAAGACAACACAACACCCAGTCCCTGAGCAGAGAAAATCCCCAACCCCGCCGGGAATCGAACCCAGGCCCGTAGGATGGCAATTCGTCACACTGACCACTCAGCTATCGGGGCAGAAGAGAATCACAGTCTGAACTATTGGAGTGGATGGGTTGGGTCTTGCATCAGTTCACAAACAGAGATAGAACAGAACACTGACATTAAATATTTTACTTGTTCTGGAACTTTGGTTATTGTGACAGATTGATCCATACTGTATGCCAATGTCCTGGTTAGGTTAAAATGTGATTGTTTGCTCATGAGGTAACAGAGCCCAAAAATCTGATGTCACAATAATAACTATAATTATTGTTATGGTGAAGATGCGTTTTTGCTTTTCAGTGAGTGGTTTACATTAACCATTTCCATTATGTCATGGATCAAAGCAGACAAATGGTGTCTGGCCATTCACTATTTCCTTTGGATTTATAGTGTATCACCTGCACACTGAACCAACCTTATGATATGACAAAACAGAAACTTGGTACTTATCTAGTATCATGAGCTTACTTTGTGACATTTGAAAGCCAATTTGTCATAGTATTGTATGAGAATATGCTTATTCCTTTAATTTATGTAATAAATTCTGTATTGAAATTAAGTTTTGAGGTCATTTATACTGCATGTCAAAAAAAGTGAAACAACGAGAATGGGAAGAGGTCACAATATGAAACTTCATGTAAGAGAGGGCATGTGATGTTATTGTAGTGATTGCAAAATTGAGTCAAATTTACAAAGAACTTGACAGTAAGAGCCCACTTATCAAGATGATTCTACAACCCTTCTGTCCTGAATGCATGACTGTTTCTGATAGGAAGGGTGTCATAAGGCAACTGTATCCTCTCATGAGGCAAGCTAGCCCACAACTATTGTAATGGATATTCTGAATACTAGCATTGGGACAGAGTTGACACCTGAGCTGAACACACACATGTTCTATCAAGGACTGATCTGAGGTTCTTGCTGGCTGTGAGAATACTTCAACATCATGGAGACAGTTCATGGAGACGTCCCACATGTGGATGAGCATTGTCACGGTCCTGTTGAAAAGTGGCTCCACAATACTGCCATATAAGAGGTAATACACAATAACGTAGGATGTCCCTGATGTAGATTGTGCTGTCGGAATACCCTTAGTCGCTACCAGCTGTGACCTGAAATTGTACCCATTGGCTCTCCACACCATAATGCCAGGAGTAACAAGGCTTTGCTTTTCCAGAACAATCGAAGAATGGGACCTCACCTCCGGTCACCTCCATACTTGTTGATTTTTAGATAAAATATTTTTAATTGTTTAAACCAAATATTTTAGAGCTACAAGATTCAGTGCACTAAAAATGCGTATACTCACTAATGCTGTTCATCCAGGATAGTGCAGAACCACGATGCATTGCTGAGCACAATACATTGCCATTCGTCAGCAATCTGTGGTTCCCAGTCCTGGCACCACTCCATGGCATTAACAGCAGCCTATGCACGAGACGGTAATTTCCTAGTCTGGCTGCTGCTAGTTTCCGGCCAACGGTGTGGAGTGACATAGTAAGTTACAGAGAGTCCGTTATTTCTTCTTGGATGGCAAATGCAGATGTGAAGGAACTGCAGTGTGCTTGGGCATTGTATGGTGATTGTGACTTGTGGCGGTCAAATGCATTCGGCCAGAACCTTGGCTTGGAGTTCTGGTGAAGTCAAATATCAGGCCACTGTCACATCCTAATTCCCCACAAATCTGTATTTTGCATGATTTGACCATCAGGCCAAGTTGAGACCCTCTTTCAAACTTTGTCACATGCTGATAAAGCTGCCTCGCATGAGTAATGAGCATCTCCGTACCCTTTACTTGACATCTGACACTATTCTTGCCCCATATGTACCCTACCAGGCCTGATAACAACACTAAAAGCAAACTGCACTAATGCACTCTGGTGACCATTCTACCTGTCACAGAGAATTGCTACTTTAATTATGTGCCCACTGATGGTATATATGTTAACGAAGTTACATTGACATCTGACCATGGCTTGCAGGTGCTTAACTTTTTTGGTCAGGCAGTGTATAAATCAATTCACCAATTACATTAACACTGTAGAACATCCACTGTTTGTGTTTTTTTCATTTAATAATATTTGATAATCCAATAGCATTAGAAGTATATATTGCAAAATCACTTTACTGTTTGCATGTTATATAATCATAACATTGAGTAATCTCTGCACTGTTACAGAACATTCTGAAGTATGTCTTTCTGATGTGTGAGTATACTGTCTGTCCAGATAGTAAACATTGTTTGTAAAAAGTGGGCAGGTGCCAATAAATGTGTCACCGCACCATGAGCTTAATAAGTCAAGTTTGCAAAATTATTAACTCTGATGGTGTGTATATAAGAATAAAGTGACTGATATATGCAGAAATGTTGGAACAGGGAAGACAACACCAACCCTATAACTTATTTTAGTAGATAGATTGAAGAAACACAAATCTATATGCATGGCATTTGTAGATTTAGGAGAAGATTTTGGCAATATTGAGTAGAATATGTTGATTGGAATTCCAAATTTATAAGAGAGAAAATACAAGTAGTGAAAGATTATTCGCAATTCACAGAAACCACACGGAAGTTGCATGAGTTGAAGGACATGAAAGGGAGGCTGTAATTGAGAAGGGACTGAGATAAGGTTGCAGGCTGTTACTCTTGTTATTGTCTGTAGACAGTGAGAAATTTAGAAAGAGTATTAAAGTTTAGGGATAAGAAATAAACCCAGTAAGATTCAGCAAAAGATTGCAAAATTCTTGGATGACCGATTGAATGGGAAGGATAGTGTCTTGGAAAGAAGTTACAATATGAATATCAATAAAAGCAGAATGATGTTAATTGAGTGTAGTTGAGTTAAATCTGATACTGAGTTACTGACCATGACTAAAGTAGAGATGACATACAATCAGACTGAAAATAGCTAAAACAAGCTTTTCTGAAAATGAGATGTGTATTGACACCTAATATAAATATAGTGTTTGGTAGACTTTTCTGAAAGTGTTTGTTTGGAGTGTAGCATTATATGGAAGTGAGATAGCACAGGCGGGAGGAGACTAGAAGTTTTCAAAATGTGAGTTACAGAAGAATGCCGAGGATTAAATGGATAGATGGGTCACTTAGTGAATATGTACTGAATTGAATTGGAAAGAAAATAGCTGTTCAGCACTATCTGACTAAAACTGTTTGTTCGCAGAAGTGATCGCTTGTGACTATGAGAAGTGATTATGAGCATAGTTACATGATTAATCTCTGTATGGGCAGTGTTATGAAAGCGCGTCCATGACAAGGTGACAATAGGCGACTATTGACTGATCCACTTGGAATGGAATTAGTCGCTTATAGTTGCTTGTTGCTAGTACCCATCTGCTGCAGTCACTTGTTATGGATGTAGATTGTGAAAAATGATTAGTATAGTGAGCTTCAGCACTTTCAGATTGTGGTTGCTATTGTATTTCCACAGTATACTGCTAAACTTTATTAACAACAACAAAATTTTACACATTTAACAGTCAAATTAGCAAAACCTGTGTTGACCTGAATACATGTTGGAAGCATTTTCCACTTACTGTTTTTGATACCATAGATAGACTCAGTAACTTACTGTGTCTTTGAAAGGCATTTATCAAAATGTTGCTTTTGAAGGCCAAAGCTGTGATGCAGAAAATGGCCATGTTAGATATTTTAAGAGGATATACTTCATTATGTATTAATCAAAGAACTTTTGGGGCCTGTTCTTGAAATCCTCACGATGATGCTGGATATCCCCCATAGATTTCTTTTTAACTAGTTTTGGTTTACTCAACACTTACAATTTCCTTTACCAGTTTGCATCAGACTCCTTGTCAGGTATGGATTGTCCAAAAAGTAAGTCATATCCACAGAATTCTCACTCACTGCAGTGTTTTGATCAACTGCCTACAGACACCAGTCACAATCTGAGAGCTGTGTGAGTCACTTACAGCAGATTATACCATTCATTGACAATTCAGGTCACATATAATCATGTCCTCCCATAGTCTGGCGCCAGCAGCCAGAGACAATGATCATGTGTGTGTGAGTTGTGCTTTTTTGAATATGTGTGTGTTTTCTACTTGAGAAAAATACTTTTCAGCCAGAAGATCCAATGTCTCATTTATGCCAAGTAGCAGTCTATCCTTTTCATAATGTTGTCTTTATTCCATCCTGGATTTTCTGTTGTTTGATTATTTTCGTAGTAGCTTATTCAAGTTGACAAGCGACTTAGGAGAATGGATAAGTTGACAGGACACATCCAAAAACAGCAACAACAATGTAGATCAAATTTGGGGGAATTGCAATAAGATACTGTTCTTCCTTCAGTATTTTCAAGTAATGCACACATCATTTTCACTGCTACTGTGAACAAAGGATAAAGGAAGCAGGGTGGGTCAAAGTTTAATGTTACATCATAACTGAGCTCTCTCACATTTGGTGTGTTTGGTTGTCTAGTGTTACTTGCTATCAGTGATGTGATGCTCTCATTTTTTCTTCTGAAATCTCTGGTATCAGATTGCTGCAGAGATTGAATGCCCACCAGAGGAGATGGACCTTGATGGCCGATAGACGGCACTGTGGCTGTGCTGCATGCACATTAAGAGCGGGACACCATCTCACCACAGGAGTGCACCGGCTGGTATTTAGGCAACTGTAGCACACAGCCAGTCAGTTCAGTGCTCGTGCTTGGTACCCCAGATTGACCTTTGCTGTACTAGAATTGTTGGATAGCTACCTTGTGTGTCACCTGATTACTCTCTCTGGTTGCATCTTGGATTTGTCTCTTTGCTGTTCTTGATCTTACTGTCATCGTTGTGGCAACTGCTTTGTACAATGCCTCAGTGCCACAATATTTTTAACGTTATTCTGGTGTGTTTTCTAGTCCATTGTCTGTCTGTTGCATATTATTCTCCGTACTGTTGGTATAGGTTACTCATCTGCAGGCAGCTCTCCCACCTGGCAGCTCCCTTCGATTCCGCATTCACCAATGTGTTCACCAATATCCTGAAATTAAGTGAAACTTGGTAATGCCTGGAGCAGGTCACCTTCTTGTCATTATGACATCTTAAGTTACACGCCTATGATGGCACCCCCAGATCATGGGCCAATACCCAACCAGTGGTAGCTCATTTGTTCTTCTTTACAGGACGACCACCTGGTCCAGAAATGGAGAATAGTGATGATCGCGAGTCCTACTCTTTGGCAGCTGGCTTGGCTTTGGGGCTTGTTGTACTGTGCCAGGGGCAAGAACTAGATGGCCTCAATGACCTTGCTATACCAGACAGACTACACCATTATATGGTGGGTGGACATCGCCGGCCCCTTACAGGTCTGTTCTTTAATTTGGCATGCAATCTGGGATACTAACAGCTAATTTTGTGTGTTCCTATTAACAAAAATCAGTGTGCTTGATTTAGGCTCCCAAAAAGAAAAGTATAAATCTCCAAGCTACCAGATTCGTGAAGGTGATGCTGTTAACATTGATGTCACAAGTCCAGGTGCCACCTTAGCTTTGGGAATGATGTTTTTCAACACTGGAAACAGGTTTGTGGAGAACAAATATTTTTCTAAAAAAATATATACTCACAAACCAAGGCTTATGTATTTGTGTTTAATTTCAGGGCAGTAGCAGATTGGATGAAAGCTCCAGATACACAGTACCTCCTTGATTTTGTGCGCCCAGATTTCCTATTACTTAGAATTGTGTCTCGGTCACTTATATTGTGGGATTCAATACTACCTACTGTAGAATGGGTGGAATCAAATGTTCCTGAGAATATTCGTCCATATTGTTTAGTAAAACCACCAAGAATTCCACCTCAGAATATTGATTATGAAACAATGAAGTAAGTATATCATCTTCTAGAGTTTGATTGATTTAGTGGCATTGATGGACACTACATTAAGTATAGACTGTGGTTTCAGTAAATGTAACCTTCAGTATTCCTATTCCTAAATCACATCAAGCAAATATAGAATGATTTGTGCGACAACACAATCATCAGTTTCCTTCTTCATCCTAGTCCATCTCCGTCAGTGCTTTGTCTCTGACAACCTCGGTGTTGATGTGATGTGGAACTGTAAAATACTTTCCTTCAGTTTTGTTGCCTGTGTCCTGATATTTGCTGTAGAATACCATAGGCATTATAAGTTCCTTCATACCATGTCATGGTAGTCCAGAGCTCTCTTGGAATTAATAAATGTTAGAATAATTATGTGCATATCACTTGTGGCTAAAGGTCTCTTGAGTTTCTGCTGCACAGGAAACATCCAATATTAAATTCTACAATATATAATTACAAAGATACAGTATTTTTGACAGTATTATCCTTTAGCAGGCAAAATTCCAGCACTGCCTATTAACACATGTAAAAGTAAAAACACTTATAATAGTTTTTGGAACTATTAGTTCAGGGAGGAAAGAGGGCATACTGGTGAAGGTGATAAAGTAACAGTGGGAAACTCCCCAGGATGAGAGGAGCCCACCTGTTATGAAGATGAGAGATAAGCTCAAATTCCCTTTGTCATCACAACTGAAGGTCAGCTATTCTGTCTCATTTTAATTTTAATGCCTGCAAGGATTCAGAAACAACATTTATGATATCCCATGTGCTGCTTTGTACCCCAATGAACAGGTTTTGTGTCATTGCAGTGATAAGCAAATGAGGGAGGAGTTTTGAGAATGGAAACAAAGCTCATGGTACAGTTTTCTATTTTTATATTAATGGATGTGAGTAAAAATTACAGTGCACTTGCAATAAAAGTTGAAAAAAAAAAAAAAATCCCTGTTTTATAGCTCCAATCTGTGACTTAAATCATACAATGCTTTTCTCATAACTTCAGGATATTTAAGCTCCACACCAATAAAATCTGGCTCAGGTCATATCTTAAAATATGCACTGTGCTGTATACACGTACATCTTGCAGCACTGCCTCATGCCTGCTTACTTCAGGTACAAAGGAAAGTTGTATGAAGAATCAGGTGTTGTGACTGTCAGCTGCACACTGTCACCAGCAAGAGCAAATCTGTTTATGGAGGCTTTTGAATGTACAGCAATTTCTTCTACCAACACGCGCCTTACATGCTGGTTTCTTACTGTAGAAAACACATTTAATTGTATCAAAAGGAGAATTCACTCGCAGAAAATGTAAAATTACAATGAGTAGGACTCACTGGGCAGTACTTACCTGGAGATAGTGGAACTACAGTACTGTCAGTAAATGTATGTACAAGTGAAAGAAAAAAAAAACTATTCATAAGATATGGAACTGTCAGGTCCTTCCCCAGGAAGGAAAGAGTGTTTGGTTTTGTAAGGTTGGAAAGGAGGGGTGAGTCAGTCGGACCTTAGGTTGAGAGGGAGTCATCTTACAAAGAATGGAAAGAGCCCACCGTTTGCACAGTCAGTGATGTTTGTGTGGAAATGTGGGTTCTCTCAACCTGGAATTTGAGCAACTATTTGAAACTATCCCTTTTTTATCATTATCTCCCCTTGTAATTGGACAACACATTTGTTATTTGGTCACAGGGAGGAGCTAAACTACTTGACTTCCACCAGCATTTAGACCAGCAGCATAATAATACATGATTTAAAGAACAGTGTGCTGGCCTTTCATGAATGAATGTGGAAGTCTACAGAACATGTGATGACACTCCTGGGCACAGTGTGTTTAAGAAGGCCCTTGTATTGCCAATACCTGAACACTTTGTCTCACTGTTGTGTAAATGAGAATGTTTGGTGGTCCATATGTAACTACGAGAGCACACTGAGTGAGTGATGCAGGAAGTTTGAGAAGCTGAACTACAGAAGCTGTTAAACACTGACAGGTCAGCTGGATATAAAAATAACATCATCTAATAAATTATGAAAACACGGGGTTAAGTGAAGAGCATCAAAGAGGAAGAACAGTTGCAAGTGACCCAGTTACAGTCCATGCAGTGTGTGACTAACAGGACAAGAAATATTCTGTGCAGAGGGGGGTATCAGGTTAGATTAAAATCTAAAATATCCCATGTTGCTATAAAGATGAAATCAACATGCTTCTCATACCAAGTGTGTATGAGCTCGATTGTGAATGTTGACTTGTCTCTGTTAGTGAGGGAATGTCGTGACCAGATGAAACTACTTTCATCCAACCATAACTGTGGCTTCTCTGATTGTTCTGGAAAAAGGTTCATCAAACTAGAACATGTGGAAATATGTTTCTTTTATTACTAAATGAATAAAAGATTTTCTTAATGGTGACACATTTCTTTGCCACAGGAGTGCTTGGTAATTGATAATTGTCATTGAGTATGAAAGCATCACATGATGCACTAATTAATGAATTGTTCTCTTGACGTAAAATGTTTGACATTATAACAGTACAAGTTCATCTGAAACTTTAACAAACACTATGATGCTGACTGCTGTAGTTGAAGTCTTATATTTGACCTCTTGTATGCTTGAATCTGTACTGACATCAGCATGAGGGCGCTCCTATGCTGAGGGATGAGGCATGGTCTTCAGGATCGTGTCTGATTCAGGACCGTGTCTGATTCATTGTTGTGGTTTGCAGCAAGCCCTCCCTAATGTCTGTAGCATCGATTAACATTGCCGACTTTGGTGTGGCACCACAATCTCTGGGTGATACAACAATTAACATATTTGTACCAGAAAATGAGTACTACACACAGTTTGGTCAGCATAACAGATTAACAGTGACAGATCATCGAGACAGGTGTAGCACATTCGTACAATAGGACAAGACCTTGATTAAGCCAACCAGCCACTTATCACCAAGAGGAAGATAAAAAAGGCTATCAAGACAGCAAAGCAAATGACCAACTTGAACTGCATGAACAGCTGTAAACCCTTGTTGTCCTGATTGTCTCCCTTTGATCCTATCATTCAGTCAAAACATTGTCTGCCAAGACATCCCTGCCATTTGACAACTGCTTAGGATTCCACTCTGATAAAGGCTACCTGCAACAGTAGCTGAAGTGTGAGCAGTTTTCTGTTACATTACGACATTCAGAAGAATTTTACTGAAATAGACTCCAGTTGTGAATGCTTACACTCTTTCAGATTTCATCTAGTTTGTATATATGTTCATGTGTAGTAATCAGCTTCTTACTCATTTCATCACTTCAAGCTATTTTTATACCAATCATTAGTGTCATGGCTAAATCCACTTTCTGAACTTCCCTGGCATGGAAACTGTGTGCCAGACTGTGATATAGCTCTTTATTTCAGGTAGGTGAGATTTTAGCAGTAAGGCATTCTATAATTTTTAATGGATAACCCGGAGGCTTCAGTGCACTCTGCCTCTAGTGTGTTCTTTCAAAACCCCTAGTGGTTCTCTTCTGCTTACGGGATTAGACAAACACTAGTTGGAGAATAAATATCTACACCTACATCTATACTCAGCAAACCACTGTGAGGTGCATGCTAGAGGGTGCATCCACTAGCACAAGTTATTAGGTTTTCTTCCTGCTCCATTCATACGTGGAGCACAGAAAGAATGATTGTTTAATGTCTCTGTGCATGCAGTAATTATTCTAATCTTGTCCTCACGATCCGTAAGTGAGCAATACGTAGGGGATCGTAGTATATCCGTAGAGTAACCATGTAAAGCCGATTCTTGAAACTCTGTTAATGGACTTTTTTTCAAGGTTTACATCTGTCATCAAGAGTCTGCCAGTTTAGTATCTTTGTGACACTCTCCCATGGATTAAACAAACTTGTGACCATTCTTACTGCTGTTCTCTGTATATGTTCGATATCGCCCGTTAGTCCTATCTGGTATGGGTCCCACACACTTGAACATTATTCTAGAACCAGCCACCCAAGTGGTTTATAAGCAATCTCTTTTATAGGCTGATTGTACTTCCCCAATGATGTACCAATAAACGGAAACTACTACCTGCTTTACCCACGATTGAACCTGTGTGGTCATTCCATTCATATCCCTACAAAGTGTTGCATCCAGGCACCCATACCAGTTGACTGATTCCCATAGTGACTCAGTGATATTATAGTCATTTTTTCATTTTGTGAAGTGCAAAAATTTTCATTTTTAAACATTTTGAGCAAGTTGCCTATCTCTGCATTAGATTGAGATCTTATCAAGATCTGACAATATTTATGCAACTTCTCTCAGATATTACTTCATTATAGATAACTACATCATCTGCAAAAAGCCTGATTTTACTGTTAATATTGTCTGCATGCTTATGAATATACAAAATGAACATCGGGGCACACCCGAAGTTACTTCCATGCCTGTCAATGGCTCACCATCCAAGTTAACATGCTCTGTCCTCCCTACCAAAAAGTCCTCAATTCAGTCACAAATTTCACTTGATACCCCATATGATTGTACTTTTGACAATAAGCGTGTGGTACTGAGTCAAATGCTTTTTGGAAATCAAGAAACACTGCAACTACCTGGTTGCCATGACCTAAAGCTTTCAGTATGTCACGTGAGAAAAGTGTGAGTTGGGTTTCACATGATCTATGTTTTCGAAATCTGTACTGCTTGGCATTGAGGAATCATTCTGTTCAAGATACCTCATTATGTTTGAGCTCAGAATATGTTCTAAGATTTTGTAACAAATCAGTATTAAGGACATTGGACAGTAGTCTTGTGGATCACTTGTGCTACCGTTCTTGTAGACAAGTGTGACCTGTGCTTTTTTCCAAGAACAAGGCACAGTTCATTGTTCGAAAGATCTACTATAGATTATATGTAGAAGAGGGGGCTAACTCAGCAGCAAATTCAGTATAGAATCTGTCAGGGATTGCATCGAGGCATGGAGATTTGTTCAATTTTAACAATATCAGTTGTTTCTCAACACCACTGACTACAATACTTATTCCATTCATCCTTTCAGAGGTTTGAGGATTAAATTGGGGAAATTCTCCTGGATTTCCCTTTGCAAAGGAACATTTGAAAATGGAGTTAAGCATTTCAGCTTTCTCTTTGCACCCTCAGTTGCAGTTCCTGTCTCATTTGCAGTTCCTGTCTCATTTGCTAGGGACTGGACACTAACTTTGGTGCCATGAACAGCCTTTATATATGGCCAGAATTTCTTTGAATTTTGTGGAATATCATTTGACAGTATTCTGCTAAGGTAGTCATTGAAGGCATCAAGCATTGCTCTCTTGACACCCTTACAGTTTTCATTTGGCATCTCTCTCTGTATAGCCCTACACTTTGTTTAATACTTCTTATGCAGCTCTTTAGAAGTTTCTGTATAGTGACTGTGTACCATGGAGGTTCCCTCTCATTATGAAATGTTCTACTGGGTACATATCTGTTTAGTGCATGGTCAACTATTCTTTTAAACTCGAGCCAGAGTTGTTCTGCAAGCTCCTGCTTTTTGCTGAAAGTTCCAAGTTCCTCATTAAGATATGACACTACTGATTTTTTGTCTAGTTTACTGAACATACACAAGGTGTGATTCAGAAGTTTCAAGACTGATTCATTTCTGAGTAGGGGAGCACGCGCGGACCAGTTCCGCTGGTTGGGGGAAGTAGTGGGGGTTCTCAGGGAATGAACTGACGCTGCGGCGGTTGTCTCCTGAACCCTGGAGAGTGTGCATCGCTTGCAGCATGAGTGCATGTCATTAATCTTGGTCGAAAAGTGGGAGAGGCGAAAATGGAGCAGCACTTGGAGCAGCATTATGCGATTAAGTTTTGCATGCGACTGAACAAAACCGCCACGGAGACTCCCAGTATGATTCAAGAGGCCTTAAGGAAAAAGGCATAACCCGTGCAATGGTTTTCATGTGGCACAAACGTTTCAAAGATGGCCGCATGAATGTTGAAGACGATGACCACTCTGGGAGGCTATCATCTAGCTGACTTTTAAACAATGACCGTTGTCTTAGTACTAGATTAATTGCCGATGAACTGCGACTCAGAGTATGGTGTGGAGGATTGTGATGGAGAACTCGATGATGCGAAAAGTGTGTGCCAAACTGGTGCCAAACGTTTTGTCAGTGGATCAGAAGAAATGGCACATGACTGTTTCCCAGGAAATGCTCCAAAGGTTGAATGTTGATCCGAATTTTCTGGAGAAAGTGGTTACTGGTGATGAGATCTGGGTCTACAAGTACGATCCTGAGTCGAAGCGTCAAAGCTCAGAATAGCACTGCTTCCTCGCCAAAGCCCAAGAAAGCTCGCATGAGCAAGTCGTGTGTGAAGTGCATGCTAATTATTTTTTTTTTTTTTTTTTTTTTTTTTTTTTTTTTTTTTTTTTTTTTTTTTTTTTTTTAGTGGTAAAGGAGTGATTCACAAGGAGTTTGTTGCTTGTGGACAGACTGTCACAGGTGACTTTTACACTGGAGTGCTCTGCCGCTTGAGGGATCGAGTTCGCCATATCCGCCCAGATATCAAGGGCAATTGGATCCTCCACCACGACAACGTGCCCACTCACACGTCACACGCTGCCGCCGAAGTTTTGGTCAAGTTGGACGTGACAACACTGCCGCAGCCACCCTACAGCCCCAACTTGACTTCAAGTGACTTTTTCCTCTTCCCCTGAATCAAGACACACCTAAAAGGAAAGCAATTCGACTCCATCAACGCCATCCAGCAGGCTTCGATGAGAGCCCTTGACAGCATGACACCCGAGGCCTTCCAGAAGGGCTATGAACAGTGGAAGATGTGCTGGCAGCGCTGTGTTGATGCTGAAGGATCATGTTTTGAAGAATTGTAGCCCACTGTACTTAAATGTCCAATAAATTTCTAGGTCTGAGTTAAGGCTTGAAACTTATGAATCACCCCCTGTATATCTTTCTGCTTGTTTTAGGTGTCCTGTGTACTTTGGTAATTATTGTTGCCATAAACGCATCATGGTCACTGATACCCATTTTAAAATGAACATCCTCGAATGCGTCAGGTCTATTTGCTGCCATTAGATCTGATGGATATGAAAGAAATAGTTTAAGCACTGTTTGATGATTGGTTCCAGAATTTCATTCAGAAGTTGTATTTATTTTTCCTGTGTCTTGTATCTATCTTTCGTGTGTCATGTACATATTTACAGAAATAAAATTCAATCAATTACCTGAATTAATTGATTGAACAGAAGAATGGCTTGAGTCAGGGAAGTGCACTTTCACCATTACTCTTCATTCTAGTGATGAATGATATAATGAGTACAGTAGCACAAGCAAATGGTGAAGGAAAGATGAAAGCTATGGTTTTTGTAGATGATCTGATTATTTGTAGAAATAAGGAGGAGGAGGAGGAAGTACAAGAGCAGTTGGACTTATGGGAACAAACAGTACGAGAATATGGGATGAAATTTAGTATAAGTAGGAGTGAGATGACTATCACAACAAGAACGAAGGAGAGAGGAACGACTGGAATAACAGTTGGTCGTGAACGATTGAGGAGAGTGGAGAGTTTCAGGTACCTAGAGAGCCTGATACAGGAAGAGAAAAAAACGACGGAGAAATAAATGAGCAGGGGAGAAAAGTAGAAGCATTTCGGAAGTGTGTCAGAAACCTGATACAGAGCAAGGATGTACCCCAATTCAGTAAAAAGGTTATATACCGGTCACACTATGTCCCGATCCTGACATAAGCATCCGCAACCTGTGTTATGAAAGGAAGAGAGAAAAGCGAAGTACAAGCTAGTGAGATGAGTACTGGGGTGACAAAGATAGACAGGTTAAGAATTGAAGGTGGAACCATTACTAGAGGAGGTAGAAACATCAAGGCTGAGATGGTATGGGCATATTAAGTTAGTGGAGGAGAGGGTACCCAGGAGGATACGGAAGATGAAACTGGAAGGAAAGAGACCAAGAGGAAGACTGAGAGACAGATGGCTGAAAGGAGGGGAAGAATGTGTCCAGAAGAAAGGAGAAGACTGGATGAAGGTGAAGACGGAGAGATGGTGGCAAGACAGAAGACGACGGAGAGGCTTGTGTTCCGAACAGACTTGGCCAGAGGCTGAAAACTGTCCAGGATGATGATGACGTGAATTAATGATAATTGCCACTGTTTTTGCCATATAGAATTTGCTTCTTTTATAATTTTTACAATATATCTTTCATTGTACTAGTGTTTTATCCAAGTGAAATGGTACCACTCACTTTAAATTGTAACATTTTCCATGTAATTAGTTTTCATTCACTAAGGAGCATCAGTTAAAAAAGGTGATACAGATGATGAATTTCAGTGTGCGATATTCTACATTTTTAATTGAGAATATGATGGATATTATCCAGGAATTGAGTTAGGAGGTAACACAAAAACCTAGATATAGGTAATGAGATAGGCCAGCATGTTAGAGAAAGAAAATGTGATAATAATGGAAACCTTCATTACAAAAGATAATGTTCTTTGCTACCTCTTTTTTAGTTATGACAGAGTCAAAGTTATGCCACGTTTCAAAGAAGGAACACCATTTAGTGTGATTAAAGTCTTCGTTCTCTATCTCCTTGACCTATTAAGGGAATCCAGCTGAGTTGACAAAACAATTGCTCCCATGAAATTTGTTGTAACTTTAATTTTCTTGTTAGATATGGAGACCATTTGAATGTTGTTGACAGATAATTGTGCTCCAAATCAGATTCAAACTCAGAGCTTTGTCTTTTGTTGGCACCACTCATATCATCTGAACAAATCTGGCACACTTCACAGGCTGACTTAAAATATTAGTTCAGTCAGTTTGTGTACCCTGCTTTCCCTAGACAGCACAGATGCCTTCATTGTCTAGCGCACATGGGAGAAGTGTTATCATGGAGAATGGTTTAGCTACAGGCTAAGGATAGGCGGGGTAAGAAGATCCCACTGTTGCTGCATAAAGTGCACAGTTTGTGGATAAAAACTGTATGCTGCATCAGGTGTTGAACCAAGATCTTTATTTATTTTCATGGGCCATGTTCCATGGAGATTCTATGTGACAAGATGAGACAGGTACTAGCAGATAGGTGTTGATTTCATCTCTGACATGTGTTAAGACCACTCAGATGTGTAACTTCTGTCTGTGAGAAGCGAGGGCCTTTGGAAAACAAAGATCTGGATTTGGGTTTCAGTACAGTTTCAGTGGTGATATGAAACTTCCTGGAAGATTGAAACTGTATACCAGACTGGGACTCAAACATGGGATCTTTGCCTTTCATGAGGCAGTGCTCTGCCAACTGAGCTACCCTAGCATGACTCATGACCCAATCTCACGGCTTTACTACTGCCAATACCTCATCTTCACTTACCGTTACTGAAGAAGTAAAGCTGTGAGATTGGGCTTTGAGCCATGCTCCACTTGTGAAAGGTAAACGTCTTGGGTTTGAGTCTTGATCCAGCACAGAGTTTCAGTCTGTCAGTTTCAATTTGTCGGGAACATTCATTTCAGTGCTTACTCTGATGCAGACTGAAAATTTTCTTCGTGGAGTTAACCTACTGATTAGAATTTGTCAAATTAGTAATTTACATAGGGTCTTGTCAGAATGTTATGGGAACAGTTGTTGGAACATGCTTGAACACATGTGATCAGTATAATTAAGCAGAGTTCATGACTGCTAATTGATGAATAGTAGTATATTAAAAGTTCCATTAAAGATCCTCTGAAATATAATCACACAAATTTTTGCAGTGAACCTCAGTTCTCCACAAAAGAAAAGTCTGTCTTTCATAGAGTGCTGATGACGGTATGTGAAGCAGAACCACACGGCATGAGAAGCTTTCAATCGCACTATAAACTTCAGCTGATTTAAGTGTGCCTTGAAATATTTTTGCAGTTACCATTTCATGTCTGTATTTCACAGCTCTCAATACTCTTTAATTGTGTTTCTTATTTAACTTTTTCTCTCCAGGTTTTGACTCAAAAGTTTTTCGTGTTTGATATTTTATGATCTTATCATTATATATAATTTTCAATTAAGTTGTTCCTCCTGCAAACATACTATGTCAGAATACATTATTGTTTTTCCACTTGCATTTGCATTAGGCAGTTGTTCAATTTTTTAATGCCATTCTGTAATTTACAATTTTAAGACCAACAAAAATATTACATTATGAGTCATAAATTATAAGAAAAAACATGAAAACTTGGATCAAATAAACCTTAAAATGACACATTTGTCAGCTGTTTTATGAAGTACATGTTGTTGGTTGGTCTTATTTGTTTGAAGAATTAAAACTGTTTGCAATTGCAGGGGATGGAAGTTGTGCATTTACGCCTTGAACAAGTTATTTAAGAAGGTGTGAATATGGAAATTGACCAGTCTTTATCAGATTGATTTGGCAATGTTACTAGTAAATTGTAACAATCAAACCAGGGTCATTGACTGTGTCATTTGCCAGGTTTTATTAGCCAGAGTATTGTCATTATGATAGTGAATTGACTCTGAAAGTGATTCATTCAAGTGATGTTTTATTCCTTTATTTTATGCACAAAAGTATAAACTGAAACACAGTTATGCAAAAAATTTAACCATTAGAGTGACACTGACTTGATGTGTCATAATCCTGAAAACAAATATATCTTCCCCAAAGCAATAGCGATATTGGACATTGCCAGGATAGAGTTTGTGACAGACATGCCAGGAGAACATTAAATATGAGACTGTGCATACATGCATGCATGCAGTTGTGTGTGGGAGGGGAAGGTGGGCCATCACATGCATGTGGTCGAGTGTCAGACAGCTTTAGTACTCTGGTTATCATTTGGCAGCTGCTAAACAGATGAACAGATGCCCCTCTTGTCCTTCATGTTCTGTTAATATTATTTTCTTGCTTTTGTGTTCTGAACATGATAATAGCATTTACATTATAAAAAAACTGTTGTGACAGATTTTTCATTGGGCCAGTAGAGTCCCTACAGAGATCACACATTGATTTCTAACTGAAGAAAATCATGTCCATTCACAGAGCAGCCAGATGAGTTTAAAATTTTTCATAACTCTCCCTCTCCCTCTCTCTCGTGTGTGTGTGTGTGTGTGTGTGTGTGTGTGTGTGTGTGTGTGTGGGGGGGGGGGGGGGGAGACACGCGCGTGCCTATACACGCATGCAAGTATGCATGCGCGTACACACCCGCGTACACGTGCACGTGGGTTTGTGCGCGCGCGCACCTGCTTGCATGCGTGTGGGGGCGTGCATGCACACCATGCGTTCGTTAGTTTAGAAGCAAAAGTAGATACTCTCATTAAGCAGTTCTAAAGGAACTAGCCTGTTTTTTTTCTTTTTTTAAATTGTGAACTAACTGTTCCCAGTATACGTTACAATGTCTCTCTTTCCTGATTTAATCCACGCACTTGGTTTTTGCTCATGGCTTCACATAAGTTACCATATCACATACATTTCACATATATGTCTATATTTCACATACATTGAACATATTTCACACATATTTGTACACAAGTTTCATCCAAATTCTGAGGAAACTTGTAAGTCTACTAGTAACTGACTGTTATTCGAGAAAAAGAACTGTAGCTATCTTTGTCTGAAACTCCACTGTTTTACTCCACGAGACTCTAGAGAGGGCATAAAATTTATCTATAGTAATGAGCTGTGTGGTATGATTCTTGACCATGAAACACGATGTTATTGTTGCACTGAACAATGCAAATGAGAGGCAGATTATGCTTCATACTTTTAAAGAAAGTAAAAAGTCAGCTAATTAACGGGTTATTACAAATGATTGAAGCGATTTCACAGCTCTACAATAACTTTATTATTTGAGATATTTTCACAATGCTTTGCACACACATACAAAAACTCAAAGTTTTTTTAGGCATTCACAAATGTTCGATATGTGCCCCTTTAGTGATTCGGCAGACATCAAGCCGATAATCAAGTTCCTCCCACACTCGGCGCAGCATGTCCCCATCAATGAGTTCGAAAGCATCGTTGATGTGAGCTCGCAGTTCTGGCACGTTTCTTGGTAGAGGAGGTTTAAACACTGAATCTTTCACATAACCCCACAGAAAGAAATCGCATGGGGTTAAGTTGGGAGAGCGTGGAGGCCATGACATGAATTGCTGATCATGATCTCCACGACCGATCCATCGGTTTTCCAATCCCCTGTTTAAGAAATGCCGAACATCATGATGGAAGTGCGGTGGAGCACCATCCTGTTGAAAGATGAAGTCGGTGCTGTCGGTCTCCAGTTGTGGCAGTAGCCAATTTTCCAGCATGTCCAGATACACGTGTCTTGAAACGTTTTTTTCGCAGAAGAAAAAGGGGCCAGAAAACTTTAAACCGTGAGATTGCGCAAAACACGTTAACTTTTGGTGAGTTGCGAATTTGCTGCACGAATGCGTGAGGATTCTCTACCGCCCAGATTTGCACATTGTGTCTGTTCACTTCACCATTAAGAAAAAATGTTGCTTCATCACTGAAAACAAGTTTCGCACTGAACGCATCCTCTTCCATGAGCTGTTGCAACCGCGCTGAAAATTCAAAGCGTTTGACTTTGTCATCGGGTGTCAGGGCTTGTAGCAGTTGTAAACGGTAAGGCTTCTGCTTAAGCCTTTTCTGTAAGATTTTCCAAGCCGTCGGCTGTGGTACGTTTAGCTCCCTGCTTGCTTTATTCGTCGACTTCCGCGGGCTACGCGTGAAACTTGCCCGCACGCGTTCAACCGCTTCTTCACTCACTGCAGGCCGACCCGTTGATTTCCCCTTACAGAGGCATCCAGAAGCTTTAAACTGCGCATACCATCACCGAATGGAGTTAGCAGTTGGTGGATCTTTGTTGAACTTCGTCCTGAAGTGTCGTTGCACTGTTATGACTGACTGATGTGAGTGCATTTCAAGCACGACATACGCTCTCTCGGCTCCTGTCGCCATTTTGTCTCACTGCTCTCTCGAGGGCTCTGGCGGCAGAAACCTGAAGTGCGGCTTCAGCCGAACAAAACTTTATGAGTTTTTCTACGTATCTGTAGTGTGTCGTGACCATATGCCAATGAATGGAGCTACAGTGAATTTATGAAATCGCTTCAATCATTTGCAATAGCACTGTACATGACAGAAGTGGTGTCTTACTCCCACAGTATTTTATATATTTATATATGTATTCATTTATATACCAGGTTATAATAGAGAGAAACATTCCACGTAGGAAAAATATATCTAAAAACAAAGATGATGTGACTTACCAAATGAAAGTGCTGGCAGGTCAACAGACACACAAACATACACACACAATTCAAGCTTTCGCAACAAACTGTTGCCTCATCAGAAAAGAGGGAAGGAGAGGGAAAGACGAAAGGAAGTGTGTTTTAAGGGAGAGGGTAAGGAGTCATTCCAATCCCGGGAGCGGAAAGACTTACCTTAGGGGGAAAAAAGGACGGGTATACACACGCACACACACACATATCTCCATCCACACATATACAGACACAAGCAGACATATTTAAAGACTATGTCACATTATGTCTTTAAATATGTCTGCTTGTGTCTGTATATGTGTGGATGGAGATATGTGTGTGTGTGTGTGTGCGTGTGTATACCCGTCCTTTTTCCCCCCTAAAGTAAGTCTTTCCGCTCCCGGGATTGGAATGACTCCTTACCCTCTCCCTTAAAACCCACTTCCTTTCGTCTTTCCCTCTCCTTCCCTCTTTCCTGATGAGGCAACAGTTTGTTGCGAAAGCTTGAATTGTGTGTGTATGTTTGTGTTTGTTTGTGTGTCTGTCGACCTGCCAGCACTTTCATTTGGTAAGTCACATCATCTTTGTTTTTAGATACATTTATACACCAGATTTGTTTTAGATCATATAACTAATGAGGAGGTATTGAATAGGATTGGGGAGAAGAGAAGTTTGTGGCACAACTTGACTAGAAGAAGGGATTGGTTGGTAGGACATGTTCTGAGGCATCAAGGGATCACCAATTTAGTATTGGAGGGCAGTGTGGAGGGCAAAAATCATAGAGGGAGACCAAGAGATGAATACACTAAACAGATTCAGAAGGATGTAGGTTGCAGTAGGTACTGGGAGATGAAGAAGCTTGCACAGGATAGAGTAGCACGGAGAGCTGCATCTAACCAGTCTCAGGACTGAAGACCACAACAACAACAACAACAACAACAACAACCAGATTTGTTTAAAATATCTCCAGGCATTCCTGAGTTATGCTTTTATGTCACACATTTTCACCCCAAACCTCAGCCTTGTGGTGCTAGGGGTGTCTTTCTGTCACAGTAAATTTTTCCTGAGAGCAAATGATATGTGTGTTAATTTTGGTAGAAATTCCTCCAGGCCTGTAGAGATTTACTGATATGTCACTGTTTTTGCACACTCCTCCCCCTTCCCCCTAACTCGAGAGGTGAAACATCATCGCAAATGTCACCAATTAGTGTAGCAACCACAAAAAATATGGATTTGATGCTAATATTTTTAAATGTCTCACGTTCTGGCCCCTGTCCCCACTTCTAGCAGTAGTTGGGGTGTATTACCCCCACAATATTTTTATATTTGTTGAAATTACTTCACATGTTCCTGAATTTTGCTACATGTAACCTCATTTTCACCCCCATCCTTTTGGTGTGAGTGGTGGCTCTTACCCTCATAGAACCTTTGCACATATGTGCACAACTTGCTGAAGTTTCATTGCAATCAAATGAACGGTATAGAAATGTATAGAAGATGAACAAACAAATAGTTGTTTTTATATATTACATGGATGACTCTCCTCATTGTCGTTCACAATCAGATGCAGTTCATATATTCAAACACTGCTATAGTGGCCTGCACCTATGAATGCAGATGGTGAATGATGCACCAGACATTCAGCTGCGTCTGTCTGTCAAATGACTTCAGCATTTAGCACTGTAGGGCTGATTTACATGTTCATTTATAGTATGATGAGGTTGTTTAACCACAGTAGTGTTTGTTATGGGCTACATAAAACACACACAAGAAGTATTATGCTAGGAAATGATAGTGATACTTTTCAGAGTGTATAAATTTATCTCAGGATCGACAAAGCAGATACAGTGTAGCAGTGTGGCTCTTACTCCAGCATTGCCAGTTACTAGTTTTGGCACTGTCTGGCACATGTGGCATGGGGCAGAGGTACTGCAAAATATCTCTGTCTCTATCTGCACAGAACACATCACACACCTGCCTTCATACCTGAACACCACCATAGCATGCGGTGATTTTTGTACTTAATTTAGATGTTCTGTGAGTGACACTGACCAAAGTTCTGGGTGATCAATTCAGCATCACTCTAATGCATTTACTTACGTGTACTACAAGCATTGTAATTGTATTTCACCATTTTCATTAACTACTTCTAATAAAAACAGATGAATTTCGGCCATTAAGTTTGCAAATGACGTACAAGCGCGGCTGTGTGAAAAAGGAATAACACTTGTAAAACAATAAAAATATGTTTATTTCCTTGGCACTAAGGAAATTTCTCACATTGCCAAGAGATTATTTGTCATAATTTGTGGCTTTTTTTTTTTAACTTGAACTATGTCCTTACACTGTAACTAGCTTCATCAAAATTGATCTAATCCATGACAGTGGACCAGCAGTTTACCACAATCGTATTTTTCCATTCTACTAGAAAATGTTATGTGTGAGGTGTGGATGGGGCAAAAGAGATGAGATTGATGCTGCAAATTTGTGTACTATCAGATTATGATCAGTTAATGGTGGTCAATTTGAAAATAGGAACAGTTTGTGGTCATTTGTATTAATTACTTCAATTTCTCATATATTTTTCCGTATCATTGTGTGTGTTACCGTACAGAAATTAATATAATTTTCATTTTCCACTGGAGCACAAGAGCATGGCTGTAAACTGTCTGTCCACTGCCACCAAGCTGTTAGATTGTAATAAGACTTGTCACATTGTGACAATTCAAAGAGAAAAAGTAGTTGTGTACTAATATACCACATCGAGTAATAATTACTAATGTGGGCAATCTTTTTTTATTTTATCTTTTGGTAATATTGCCATTGTGCTTCTACTAGAGTGGAACAATACTAGATGAAATTAGTAATTAATTGCTTGTGTGTTTATATGTAAACAACAGTATGGAAAAGATAGACTGCTACTCATCACATTTAGGTGCACTGGGTTGCAGAAAGAGGCACATGAATCTGATAAGCGTAGTATTGGGAGACTGTGTGTGTGTGTAAGGGGGGGGGGGGGAGCAAAATAAAGAAGAAGAAATGACTATGAACGTGTATTAGTGGAACACAAGGGGTGTGTGCGTGTGCGTGTGCGTGTGCGTGTGCGTGTGCGTGTGCGCGTGCGCGTGCGCGTGTGTAGTAGTAGTAGTAGTAGTAGTAGTATTTGATTGGGAGCAGGGAAAAGGATGGACAGGTGGATGACAGGGACTAGTGAAGATTGACACCAAGTGGGTTATGGGAACAAAGTATATGTTGTAGGGAGAGTTTCCACCAAACAAATCTGGAAAAGGTTGTGGTGGTGGGAAGATTCTGATGGCACAGGCTATGAAACAGTAAAAGTACATCATGCTGCACACCATATTCTGCAGCTTGTTACTATCATATCCACATAGGATGTGGCACAGTCATTGCTGCAAAGTTTGTATATCATATGGCTGCTTTTACAGGTGGACCTATCTTTGTTGGGGTACGAGATGTCTCCTACCACTGCAGTAATACACATGCCTTCCATCTTGTCAACTCATGTACATAGTCCTTTAATCTTTCCTACTTCTCTCCCCCCCCCCCCCCCCCCTCCCCCAGTACTGCACCTAGCAGCCATGTCCTGTCCCCACCACACACCACATCCCTGCACACTCCGACAGGCAGCACTAGCATCTTTCCCTGTCCTTACCGTGCTGTCCCTCCATATCCCCACCCAATGCCTCTTCGTTACCCCCCTGCCACCTCCCCATCCCCACCCCATGCCTCTGCCTTACCCCCCTCCCCCTGCCACCTCCCCCCATCCACTACTAGACTGCTGCTCATGAGCACACGGAGGCAGTGGCAACTTGTGTGAGAGTTTTTATCATGTGATATGTATGTATGTGTGTTTTCCGCTTTTGAAGAAGGACTTTTTTCAAAAACATTCTTTTCCACCGTCTGAAAACTTTCATTTTCACTGTGCCTGTCTGAAACATACTGCCTCCTCTCTGTAGGGACTAGCAATCAGTCCTTTCCATATTGCTATTTGTTTGTGAAGACTTATACATATGATTTAAAATGCCATAATCATCATTATTTTGTTTGTAATTATTTGATTTGTGCTCTACAGTCAAGCATACTGCAACATTGTTGCTGGAGGTTGCATGGCAGTTGGTTTACGATTTGCTGGTTCTGCAAATAATGAAGCCTTTAAAACATTACTTCATTATGCAAAGATGTTCACAAACTTGTCTGGAAAATCTATTGCGGAACTGGCTGGCAAGTCTACTATAGAAACCTGTCTGAATGTGATGCTGTTGTCACTGGCAATGGTATGTATTTATACCTGTCTCAACTTGTGTTTGTTTTAAATTGTGCTCATGTTGTTTAAATAGGCAGTATCTCTAAGAAACTAGATTTTGGTGTGTGTAAAAGAGAGATTAGATAGGAACCATTTTATGATGTAATTTTTTTCACTGTTGTTCTATCCTGAAGAACATTTTTCATTTGTTTTGCATTCACATTGTCAGGAGAAGTGACTTATTATCATTACTCACACTAATATAATGTCATTTCTGCAGTTCTTATCTGGATCATAATCAGCTGGTAGTTCCAATTTCTTTTTAATTCTTGAACAATTACAGTAAGATGTTGTTCCAGGATTTTCAAAGATCACATAAATGTGGGTCAGTCTTTGTGAATAGAAAGCTAATGCCCACTCCGTATGGCTGATGGGGGGGCCTCATCTGAGATGTAAAGGAAGCCTTGTCTGTGGCTCTCAGGCATGCAGGGTGCAGCTGTCTGCAAGTAGTGGCTCGCGTTGGTGCCAACGGAATCTGTCACTTGGGTTCTGAGGCTGTACTCGCAAGGAAAACTCTCCATCGCACCCCCCTCAGATGTAGTGGTAAAATGGCGCAGTAGATAGCCCACCAAAAACTGAATGGAGATCAGAAATGAAAACAGAAAGAAGGTGTACTGAACTGTGAAAAGAGAAGAAAAAACTAAACAGTGAATTGTCCAACATCAAGATGTGCAACATCAAGTGAACTAGAACAGCCAAAGCATTGTGGTTATGTGGCAATAGTATTGAACTGTTAAAGAGGAGATCCATGTTTAGATCTCCTTCGTGCCCCTCTTTCTTTTTTTTCTTTTTCTTTTTTTTTTTTCTTTTTTTTTTCCCCTCCACAAAATTATTGACTGTCCATCCTGTCATTGACATGTCTGTTTGCTGTATTCAAATTTCTGTCTGTGTCGTGGTGTAGCGTCCATTTGCAACAGTGAGGTGTAAGGAAAGGACCTCCAGACATACACACCTCCTATTTGTTCTACACAAGTACCACACATTATGACTTGCGTTCTGTTTTGGAAGTTTTGACTCTTCAGTTTCTTTGTTGTAACATAGTTCACACACGTTTTTTGTCATTTTCATTTCTGTTAGAAGTTTATGTGGCATCTCCTCGGCTCTCACTATTTGTCACATTTACCTGCACTGGTAATGTATTCTTGCCACATGATTCATATTCTATAGGCTGCAGAATGAGAACAGACACATCAGTGACCAGACGGAAGTTCATAATTTTGTGGGGGAAAAAAAGGGGGTTATGAGGGAGATTTGAACACAGATCTCTCACTTTGTTGTCCAGCCCCATGACTACACAACCACGATGCTGTGGTTCTTGCAATTTGCGCGATGTTGCACATCTTGAGCTTGGACGATTCACTGTTTCTATTTTGCTTCTTTTTTCACAGTTCAGTACACATTCTTCCTGTTTTCATACTTTCTGTGTTCAGTTTTTGACAGGTCACCCATTGGGCCATTTTACCACTAAATCTGACGGTGGCTGTGATGAGGAGTTCCCGTGTTAGTTCATTCAGTGGCTAGTGGAAATGGTGAAGGCTGCTGGCATTGTGACCAGGTGCAAGCAGAGCTCGAAATTTGCAGCATCATTCCCAGAGTTCATAGGGGTCCTTCAGTTTGGAGCCAAGTGAAGGTTATCTAACAAAAGCTTCATTGATGGTGTTGGCTGGGCATTTCGTGCCTTGCGTTATTGAGTGAGGATTTGTGGGACTCCCTTTGATGGGTCAGTTGTGCACTACGTAAAGGAAGCAGCTACTCGCGTAGTGGAATTCTTGTGGAAAGCGTGTGTTTTTTTTTCTTTTCCTTTTTTTCTTTTTTTTAAGGCTAGGTAGTAGTTTGAGATACTCCAATGAACACTCACCAAAAAGTACACAGATAGCAGAATCAGACTGCATTCAGAATAAGATGCTTAGACTGTCAAAATTTTTTGAATAAACTGTCGAAGTATTCATAACAAAGTTCCTGAATTTACTGCCATCCAAGAAATATCTCATGTTGAAATTATTCTTGGAACCGAAGGCTGGCTGAAGCCCTAAGTAGAAAGTTCTGAGATGTTTAGCAATTCATGGAACTCATACCAAAAAGACAGATTAGATGCCCTAGGAGGAGGAGGAGGAGGAGGAATAGGAATAGGAGTGTTCATTGCCGCTGACAAAAATACTCTCTCTGTGGAGATCAAATTTGAATGTGACACTGAAGTTATCGGGCTACATATGGCAGGTCTAAGTGAAATACAGTTAATTGCTGGATATTTTCACCAGCCACCCAATTCCCATGTGGCAATTTCAGAATCATTCAGAGATAGTCTACAGTTAGTAGTGCAGAAATACCTATATCATGCAGTATTGGTTGTAGATGACTAACCCACTGTGTATAGACTGGGACATGTATGGATTCATTGGAGGGAGTACAGTAAGTCAGTCTTGGGAAGTGCTTTTGAACACTTTTTCCAAAAACTATCAAGAGCAGCTAGTTTGACAGTCAACTCACTATGGAAATATTTTAGATCTTGTAGCTACGAACAGGCCTGACCTTATTGATGCCATCAGTGTACGGGGATTAGTGACCATGTCATCATAGTGACTATGTTTACTCAAGTAAATAAATCAGTCAAAAAGGCTAGGAGAGAATTTCTGCTGGAAAGAGCAGGTAAGCAGTTGCTAGCATCACCCTGAAGTCATTTATTTCTGGTATGATGGACATTGAGGAATTATGGGCAAAGTTTAAATGGTTTAACAATGAAAGTTGGAACACACTGACTAAGCAAAGACTGTTGCACTCTCAGTTCAAACGAGAACATGCAAATGATAACATGCTAAAGTTAATAGAGATTTGTGTGTCTGCAAAACGATCACGACTACCGCAGTCATACCTTAGCAAAGGTGTTACTTAGAACCCAAGACAATTCTGGATCTATGTAAAGTTGCTAAGTGGAATTAAGGCTTCTATACAGCCATTCATGGACCAGTCTGGTATGGCAGTAGAAGACAGCAAAAGGGAAGCCAAAGTTTTAAATTTCATGCTTGAGGAAATGTTCTCACTGGAGAATTGTACAAACATGCTGTCATTTGACCGTTGCGCAGGACATAGAAATAGGCGTCCCTGCCATACAGAAACAACTCTTAGAGTTGAAAAGGAATAAGTTGTCATTCCCAGGTGGAATCCCAGTTTGGTTTTACAAGGAGTATTCTACAGCCTTGCCCCCTTAACTTGAAATGGAAATGCAGTCCCATGCTTCTTTACAGAGCATAGGGGAACGATGCGGGAGACCCGCACCACTCGACTAGGCAAGGTCCTAGTGGAGGTGGTTTGCCATTGCCTTCCTCCAACTGTGATGGGGATGAATGATGATGATAAAGACGACACAACAACACCCAGTCATCTCGAGGCAGGAAAAATCCCTGGCTCCCCAGGAATCAAACCCAGGACCCCGTGCTCGGGAAGCGAGAACGCTACTGTGAGACCACGAGCTTACCTTGTATTTATTGCAGATCTCTCACTTAGCACAAAGTCCCAAGTGACTGGAAAAAAGTGCAGGTGACTCCTGTTTATAAGAAGAATGAAAGAATGAACATGCAAAATTACAGACCAGTATCCTTAACATCAGTTTGCAGCAAAATTCTTTAACATATTCTCAGTTTGAGTATAATAAATTTCCTTGGGATGGAAAAGCACGTGCCCATGAATCAGCACGATTTTAGAAAGCATCGCTCTTGCGAAACTCCGCTTGCACTTTTCTTGCTTGAGATCCTGCAAACTATGGATGAAGGACAACAGGCAAATTCCATAACCGTAGATTTCCAAAAAGCATTTGACTTTAGAAAGCATCGCTCTTGCGAAACTCCGCTTGCCCTTTTCTTGCTTGAGATCCTGCAAACTATGGATGAAGGACAACAGGCAAATTCCATAACCGTAGATTTCCAAAAAGCATTTGACACTGTACTCCACTGCAGACTGTTAATGCAGGTTAGAGCATACAGTATAGGTTCCCAGATATGAGAGTGGCTCGAAGACTTCTTAAGTAACAGAACCCAGTACGTCCTAGTGTTGAGTGTTCATTAAAGACAAGGCGGTCATCAGGAATGTCTCAGAGAAGCGTGATAGGACCACTGTTATTTTGTGTTTACATGAATGATCTGGCAGACAGAGTGAGCAGCAATTTCTGGGTGATCGCTGATGATGCTGTGGTGCACAAGATGGTGACATTGTTGAGTGGCTCTAGAAGGATACAAGAGGACTTTAAAAAAATTTCTAATTGGTGTGATGAATGGCAGCTAGCTCTGAACGTAGGAAAATGTAAGTTGAATGCAGATGAGTAGCAAACACAATCCTTGATTGGCGACTCCATGGAGTGCTGTGTGCACAACGACCATATATGTTAAATTAAAACGAAGGTCAGCGTTGGCCGTAATATTGATGTTTTATTGATAGCAGAATCGATTTTTGATCACATGGTGATCATCTTCAGTGCTGTACAAATTAAACTCAGGCACTGGTATCAAGCTATCACTAACAAACTGAGATCGCTTCTCAGTTTTGGTTATTGGTAACTTGATACCAGTTTCTGAGTTTAATTTGTACAGCACTGAAGACGATCACCATGTGATCGAAAATCGATTCTGCTATCAATAAAACATCAATATTATGGCCAACGCAGACCTTCCTTTTAATTTAAACACAATCCTGTAATGTTTGAATACAGCGTTAGTAGTATGCTGCTTGACACAGTCACCTTGATTAAATACGAGGGCAAGTCAAATGAAAACCTTAAATTTGTAATAACAAATCGAAATTTCGCACCGTTATCCTGTAAGTTGGTAAGCGTGCTACAAACAGCGTGCAGAATGGCCTGTAGGTGGCAGCATAGTGCAGATGTACACATACCGTCACAGTATCAGTATAAAGATGGTTGCCCCACTTACGACTTGCACCAGGGAAGAACAGTGATCCGTTATTCGGTTTTTGAGTAGTGAAGGTGTGAAACCTATTGAAATTCATCAACAAATGAAGGTTCAGTATGATAATGCATGTTTGTCTCATCAGCAAGTGTACAAATGGGGTAGGAAGTTCGCAAATGGTGTGACTTCAGTGGAAGATGCTCCTCGTCCAGGTCAGGCACAACGAGTTGTGACTCCAAAGAACATTGCAGCAGTTGGAAGTCATAGTGAAGGAAAACCGCCGAGTGACACTGAATGACATTGCACCATGTTTACAGATTAGTCATGGCTCAACACAGCACAATGTGCATGATGTGCTCCAGTTTCACAAAGTGTCTGCAAGATGGGTGCCACAACAGCTGACTCCTGAAATGAGAGAACAACGTGTTGATGCTTGTGAAGAACTTCTTTAGCACTTTGAAAGAGAAGGTGATGGCTTCCTTGAAAGAATCGTTACTGAAGATGAAACCTGGATTCACTTCCACCAACCGGAAATTAAGAGAGCGAGCAAGGAATGGCGCCACTCCTCATCACCAAAACCAAAGAAGTTTCGAACAGAACCATCAGCACAGAAGGTTATGCTGACACTCTTTTGGGATGAAAAAGGTGTCATTTTGGAGCATTACCTGCCTAGAGGGACGAGTGTCACCGGTGCATCATACATAGATCTCCTAAAAAATCATCTGCAGCCTGCAATCAAATCAAAGCAATGTGGATTGCTGTCAGCAGGTGTCCTTTTGCAACATGACAATGCAAGGCCCCACACTGCCCGTACAACAGTTGCAACAATCGCAGACCTGTATTTTGAGTGTCTTCCTCATCCACCACACTCACCAGATCTTGCCCCCAAGTGATTTCCATATGTTTGGACCACTCAAAGACGCAATGGGAGGAAAGAAGTTCCGTTCTGCTGAAGAGGTATGCCACGCGGTGCATGAGTGGTTGCATGGACTACCAAAAGAATTTTATTCTAAAGGAATTTATGCACTTCGTAAGTGCTGGAGGACTTGCATTGAGTGAGGGGGTGATTATGTTGAAAAGGGATACAGCTTTGTGCCACTTCTGCACAATAAATAATATTTAAAAAAATACTTCAGGTTTTCATTTGATTCACCCTTGTATCTTGACATAAAGTGTCAAAGGGATATGAAATGGAATGAGCTTGTAAGGACTGTAGTAGGAAGGTGAATGATTGACTCCATTTTATTTGGAAAATTTTAGAAAAGAGTGATTCATCTGTAAAGGAGATGTATTATAGGACACTAGTGCGACCCATTTTTGAATACTTCGAGTTTTTGAAACCGCACCATATCATACTAAAGGTAGATATTGAAGCGATTCAGAGGCACCCTGCTAGATTTGTTACTGGTAGGTTTGAACGACATGCAAGTATTACAGAGATGCTTCGGGAACTCATATTATAATCCCTGGAGAAAAGGTGACATTCTTTTCGAGGAAGACAATCGAAAAAAAATTATGGAACTGGCATTTGAAGTTGACTGCAGAACGATTCTACTGTCGCCAATTTTCTATTGCGTAGCAACCAGGAAGATAAGATATGATAAGAGAAATTAGGGCTCATACAGAGGCATATTGACAGTCATTTTTCCCTCACTCAATTTGCAAGTGGAACAGGAGATTGTACAGGATATCCTCCTCCACGCACCATAAAGTGGCTTGCGTATTATGTATATAAATGTAGATATCTTGTTTTGTTGTTTTGTTCTGCCTTACCTAATTCTTCCTTGATGGTTTTATTTTAATTTTTTTTTTACTTACAAGTGACATGGAGTCAGATATGTTGCTTGGCAGGAAATGCATATTTTGTCCAAGCATAATTATTTTCTTATAATTTTATTAAAATCTGGTTACTTGTTTGACCTCTCCCAAAATGTATTTTAAAAGGTCTTATTTGTGATTAAAATTATTGCTTCTACCAGGGCTCCATGGAGCTTGTATAAGAAGGATGTTTGTTGATGGTCCAAACATGTAAGAAAATTAAATGTGACACAGATAACACCACTGCAAAGGCAAGGAGAAAATTCAATAATATTTTGAATGAAGTTTGCAGCCTGTGCTGCTACAATCTGCAGGGTGACTTTTTGAACTATGGAAAACCAAATAATGCACAATAAATGCTGAAATGAATAAAAAGCTATGTACCATTTTCCATTGAAACCATTATTTATGACACTAGTAAACAAAGTGAAAGAGGGTTGTAACTGTGGAATCATCATCCTATTGCTGGGCTCATTACTAGACATTTCAAATCAAGCAAATATGGCATGTTTTTGTACATATCTGCACCGTATTATTAATATGAACCAGAAAGTCTCCCACATGACTGCTTGTTGTTATTCACACTCAGCCACCTGTTTCTGAAGCTTGTTTTTCTTTTATATATAAAAGAATTTTCACCCACAAATTATCTGTTTTTCTGCAGATGATGTTTCCTTATGCACAGAAAAGTTGCCCTGTGTATTTGGCGCAGTAGATTGTACCAGCTGGTCTTTATCACTCTGATTGAGGACCTGCAATCACTATTCCCATTTTCCAGGCCGAATGTTCCCAGGCTTACAAACAACTGTAACTGTGACAGTGTTGTTTAATGAGCATGTCTTTGAGGACTCTCCCTCCTCCTGAATTGTATGTTGTAAAAATATCTCCTTTTTAATCACATACCTGAATTTAGCCAGTTATCCTAGTTAAATCTCGATTCTACTGTATCCACAGTCTAAAACTCAAAATTCATTTCACCTCAGAACCTCTCTTATAGTATCTCAGTACCGAATTATCCCTATAACACGTTGACCTACTATACCATTCAACCTTCAACAACTCTGAAACGACAGGCTGTCTCCCCACTCCCACCCCCCTCCCCCTCCCCCCTCCCCCATAACTGATAGCAAAATTGTGTGTGTGTGTGTGTGTGTGTGTGTGTGTGTGTGTGTGTGTGTGTAGGAGGAGGGGGGGGGGGGGGGGAAGAGAGAGAGAGAGAGAGAGAGAGAGGAGAGAGAGAGAGAGAGAGAGAGAGATTCTAAATTAAATAAGGAAAGGGGAGAGAGAAATGAAAATAATTGTGAAGTAATTCTTAAATTTTACCAAATTGAAAAATATGGGGAGAGGGAGTGGTTCAACAGTGGTTAAGTCCAAGAGGGTGGCATAATGAAAGAATGCATTAGAGAGCAAATTTACTCCTGCAGATTTACAGATTTAAGGGGAAACTACTGTTGGGGTGGGGGGGGTGGGGGTGGGGGGGGGGGGAGGATGTCTAAATGACTTATGTGGTATGAAGTCACTCTGGTGCCTCAGATTGTGGTGTAGGACATTGAGTACTGAATGCTCTCACGACAAACTATTCTTCTGTGTCCATTTATGTGTTTACCTGTTCAGTGGTAGTTATTCCTATATAAAAAGAAAGTCGTGCACTGATCACGTGTTAGTTTGTAAACACGAGGAGTATCTCACATATTACTTCTCCTTTGATGGTGGAGGATTTACCAATGGTGAGGCTGGAGAATTTAGTAGTGGGTAGATACATTATGCAGGTTTTACAGCAGTAAGTTGCACACGTAGGTTCGACCAGGATGTTACAGAATTTAGGAGGTTAGTAGAGGGCTGCAATGAATGGTGTTGGGAGGACATCAGGTAGAGGATACCTAATTTCAAGGCCTGATTTCAGAAGTTCTTTGCCCTGGCAAAATGGACTACTGAGATATTTGAGGCCATTGTGATACTGGGTGATGGTGGTGCTTCTGACTTTCTTGGAAATGGAAGCTTTCTTGTTGCGAATAATGCTGTCTAGATCACATAATGATTTTTTGTTTGTTACATTATTTTTCCTTCTTCAGATTCAAACTTAAAACATCTGAAGCAAAGTTCAATGTCAATATGCAAAAAACCTATGCCAAAGTGTATCATTCACAAAAGTTCATAACGTGGTATGTTTGTTGAAAGGCTGGATATTTGTTTTTGATAAAGTTTTATGGGGTAGTTGGAAGAGAAGGAAACCCAGGAGGTGTTACTGATATATGTGTTAAGTATTTGATTTTGAACTAATTTGATGGCCTCGAAAGCCTGCTTTGTAAAGTTGGGAGTGTTTAGTATGAAAGGAGTGGCAGAGATGGATTGGAAGTGTGGTTGATAAGTGGCTGGTTGGATATGGACTGGATGTGAACCTAGGTTAGGTGTAGATTGACAAAATTAATGTTCATGCTACTAAATGAAGACAAAATAACTATACAGGGTGACCATAAAGTGCCACAATCATTTCGAGAGAACATAACTTGTAAACTATTAGACACAGAGCATTGTGGTTTGTTGTAAAATGTTTAGCAGCTCTCAAAGTTTTAGTTCTGTTATGCCAGAATTTCATTGAGTGCCCAGCTCATCACTCATAGAACATCATGGGAGAGATCAGACTTCTGTCCATGAAAGAGTCAGAATTACATTATCAAAAGCTTTGGTTTCTTCATTGACTTGTGCATGAAGTGTTGCAGTGTCACTGACTGGTGTTTGGAACATGTGGACCTTAATGGAACCGCATAAAAAGAAGTCCAATGCTATGAGAATGGGAGACATGGAGGCTACGCGACGGGGGCATCGTGGTGCATCCACATCTCAGGAAATGTGTCATTATTCAGCACACAATCGAACTCTAATGTCGAGGTACACCATCACATTGGAAGTTGATGGACAGCTGCAGCAGATGTGACAAGTTGTGGGATGGTGCATGCAGAAAGAAGACAGTTCCCAGGTAGCGTGGAACTACAGAATTTATTTCTTAAGGAAGCAACAGGAAAACATGAACAACAGAAATTTAATCTATACAAAGAATAAAAGAGATCATTCTGATCAGCTGAGAATAACTGTTACTCTTGGAAAACAATTCTATGAAGATGCAGAGAGAAAGCACACAGTCTGTCACAATTCGTTACTCTCCAAGGTCACAATTGGTTGTGGTCCCAATCGGTGATGCACTTGTGTTGTCTTCATCCGGTATTGCTGTATCAGCGACTTGTTGTTTACTTGGCGGGACACTTTGCGGCACACCTCTGGAGAGCTGCAGGTGGCAGTCCTGTATAGGCCCCCTGGTGTAGGGCTACCCGGAAATAGCTGGCGTCACATGGCCTCGTGGATGCAAAATAGCGCTGGCTTTCCAGTGATCGTGGTGCCCTCCATACCGCAGCACATGGTGCAGTGAAATCGAACAGTGTCGGCTGCAGGAACCTGGCTTGACGGCAACCCACAGGACATTGCTGTGTGGTGGTGTGCCAGGACATTAGGCACCCGAGGTACATAGCATTCTTCTTCCCTTCAGAGAAAGTGACTATGGTGGAGGTGACATACTTCCCTTTGGAGAGAGGTGGCAAAGCCATCTCGAGGTGTAAACAGCAGCCGCGATGGAGACGACAGCCAAGAACACAGTACTCCACTTCTCATCAGAGGGAGCTGGCAAAGCAATCTCGAGAAGTAGATGGTGGCAGTGGTGGACACGACAGGCAAGGACATAACAGCAGCTCTTCGATCTGTGGTAGCTGGAACTGTTTGAAACTGTCCAGGTAAACAGTTCCTGTTATAGTTTTCTCTGTGAATAAAACTGAGCCTATCACCCTTTTATGCATAGAGTCACACCAAGCAGTAACTTCGGGCCATTGTTGGATGTGTTCATACATGTTGTGTGTGTTTTTGGAACCCAAAGTCATAATGTGACAATTTATGTGTCCAGAAATGTGGAAAGTTGCTTCATCTGGAAACAGGAAATTTTTCAGTTGTCATTGTTGGCGTCTATGGAGGCCAGAGTGAAACACGCAAATGACGACAATGATTGGCCACAACGCTTGGATCATTTGCACTTAGTTTGCATAAAAGTGTAACCACATATGTAATACTTGATCTTGTTTCCTACAGTTTGTGTGATGCATAACAAATTGGACTCTCAGAGCTGTGTTGAAATGAAGTTTGAACACTATGGACGTATGTTTGAGACACGGGGGAATGTCCACTTCGGGGAAGGCTTTTGACACTGCTTGTCTCTAAAGTTTTTGAAGCACCTCTTATGCTTATTTTTGCCAGTGGTGCCCTCCCACATAGGCTTTGATAATTCAGCAGTACTATGTCACAGATTTGGATTCTGGATACCAGATGACACATTGCGCCTTCTCCTGGTCCATCGCCTTTTTTTTTTTTTTTTAATGGTAGTATGACTTCATGGACACCCTGTATGTACCAATTATGCGAACAGAATGTGCAGTAAAAATAGAACATGCTGAGTACTTCACACCTTTCTGTAAATTATTGGTAAAATGTTATGCATGTGAAAAATCATTTTGCTGCCTACTATTCATCAAGTGAATGGTAGTGTTTAGTTTGAATGAATGTGTATGATTAACCCAAGTCCAGTGAGAGAGTGTAAATTTTACTGAGTTAAAATTTTAAGGAAAATAAGTTTCAAATGTTTGCCAGCATCCAACTTATCCATGAAGATACAAGTGAATGTACCACGGAAAAATACTAATTCTATGTTATATTATTAAATATTTGTAGTTGGTGTAAAATATGATGCAATTGGTATGTTATAGGTGATGGCAGGAACTGGAGACTTGGATGTATTGAGACTTGTAAGACATTTACGCTCACGTGTTGGTCCAGCAAACAGTGTCGTAACTTATGGATCACACCTTGCGACACATATGGCCCTTGGTCTATTGTTTTTGGGTGGTGGTAGATACACTCTCAGCACTTCACCTTCAGCTGTTGCTGCAATGTTATGTGCCTTCTTTCCTAAGTTTCCAACACACAGCAATGATAACAGGTGATGTCATTACAGAATTATTTTAAAAGATATTGTTTGTATCTAAGGAATGTTATTTTGTGTGACAGTACAATGTTTTATGTGTCTTGTTCACTGTTACACATACACAGAACTGCATGAATTTATAAATATAAATCTCGAGTTAAGACATAAAGAAATATTGCTTTCAAAAAGATAAGAAAAAGTTAAAGCGATAGATATAAAGAAATAACAGACATTGATTTCCACAAAACTTCATCACACACTGTCTTATGTACCTGATGTCCTTTTTGTCAATTTAGAGGGAACTTCTGTATTTTGAACTGGTCTGTAGTGTCATTTTGTCTGAGGATGAAAATGGTTTCGTGAATTACCTCACAGTTCCTTTGTTGGTGTGGGCAAGTATTGTAGCAGTTTCATAGAATCCATATTATTTTGACCTTTGGACTTCCATCTATTACCCCCCCCCCCCCCCCCCCCCCTTGGTATTCAAAAGCATGCATTGTTTCTGTGCATGACATGCTGTAGAAAAACGAACAGTATGGTACATAGCATAACAACTGTGACAAGAGTGTCTCTTGAATGGTTTCAGTACCATTCAGTTTGATGTGTGAGAGAGTTGTTATGAAGATACACTTTTGGAGCTTAGGTGGAAATCCTTGAAGGGAACAAGACAATGTTTTGCAAATCACTATTAAGGAAGATCAGAGAATCTCCATTTGTGAGTGCAGGATAGTTCTACGGTCTCTAACATTCATCTTGTGCAGGTACAGTAAGGACAAAATAATTGAGATTAGGGCTCATATAGGTGCATATGGGCTATCATTTCTCTCTTGTTGTGTATGTGAGCGGAACAGGAAAGAGAATGACTATCAGTGGTGCATTGTTTACTCCAACATGTGCTGTGCAGAGACTTGCGGACTATGTAGCTGAAAAGAGGCGTGTAAAAAAATTTGGTTGTAATGACAGTGACCAATGGAAATAAATAATGAACACACAAATAAGTGATGAAGCACTTTTTTTTAATGACATAACACCCCTGGTAGCTGTAGGTATAGTCAGGATAGCTAGCCATCATCTAGCAAATGGTTGGTGATGGGGTCCAGCATCAGCAGGTGTGGAGTGGATGGCAGTTGGATCATTCCATGTCAGTTCAACCAGGGGCTCCAGCTCATAGTCTCAGATTTGATTGAAATTCAGTACACTAATTCTACCATGTGTGGAACACTCATGTATACAGTATTAGTTTCCCCTGCCAATTAGTTCCAGAATTATGACTTGTGAAAGAAGGTGGGGTGACCCGGAAATTGAATCCCGCATCTGGCAATCTATCTTCAGATCCAACTTCAGGTCTTAATAACTTTGGAACTATTCCACACAGTCCAGTGAAATTTTTACACAACCCAGTAACATCCATTTAGAGAACACACTCCATGAATCAAAACAGCAACAACATATTTCTGAGGGAAAATAAAAAATTCCAAATTGTGATTTAAAAAATGTAATACATTAAAAGGTACATATTGTAGCTGCCCTCTATGCCAAATATAATGCACTCAAAAACGATATAAATTTTTTGTGGTAAGCTTAATGTGGCCTAAACACCCACAGAACTCATCAAGCCCATATCAGTCACAAAAACTGAGTTACATGCACACGAAAATACAAAAATTTGAAAAATTACCTGAAAAACATGGATTTTCGAAGTGTGGTAGCACAAAAGGGACAAGTGGTATCCAAGCCAAATTTCACACACTGCATAAGAAGACCATAATTACATATATCTCAAAATTTCAGCATGTTATTGCAAGACATTTGTGTACAATAAAAGTTGACAGAGATGTATTTGATTATGTTTCTTTTAACACGATTTAGCAAGTAATAGTGATGATGCAGACAGCTTGTTTCAGATAAAGCTGCAGCAATTGTTGGGAACCATTAGGCAACAGAAAATTAAACAATGGTAGTTTTCAGGGACAGAATGAGTCATTGTTAGGCAGGAACAACAAAGGAAACAAGCAACAATTACAGGTTACTCATGTTTTTAAGATTCTAGTTCAGACTTGTCAGTACTGTTGTGGAAAGTCAGTATGGAGGCAGAAGAGTGTACTAGTGGTGCTTTTGCTCAAACAAGTTGCAGTATTAGTAGCGCACAAGTATCTGAATGTCATAAAACAACATATGGAACAAAATGTGGCATTTGCTTTGTACTGTATGATCTTGATGAATTGGACCAAGATTTGTTGCTATGGAGATCCGGGATACACCCTCTGGGCACAAGAAGTACAGTTCCAGGAAACTTTAGTGTTTGTTATCATCATATGAAAGTGTTTCTGGTTAAGTATTCTTTCTCACAAAGAAGTTGTTTTGGTCCATTTTGGATTCATAAGAAGATAGTGAAGTGTAGCCTCAGAGAAATTGATATGAAATCAGTATTGAAAGTGAATCAGTGCATGGGACTTAACATGAAACCAGGACAAAAGTTATGTTCCATCCCCCCCCCCCTCTCTGCCTCCCCTCTCCTTCCCCCCCTCCATAACCAAACTTGACTGTACCTTGATGCTTCAGGATGTGTCTTTACCAACTGATCGCTGATTGCTTCTTGCAGTCAATTTCGTGCCACAATTCCCCCCTCCCCCCAAACCCCTCTCCTTTCAGTTAAGTATCTTTTCATTAGTTATTCAATATAACTTCAAAATCTTTACCTTTTTACTGTAGCAACACATTTCAAAATCTCTTACCCCCTTTTTGTCTATACTGCAGCCACATTTCACTTCCATATAAACTACATTTCAAATACTTTCCATAATGACTTTTTATCACATAAATTAATATTGGAAGTTCTGTTCATCCCATGTCTCAAGTCCTTTGCCATCTCTCACAGTCTTACAATATCACTGGCACTGCCCAAAAGATTTCGTTTCTGAGCTTTACTATATCTTTAGTTTTCTTTACTGCATGCTCAATGTATATGGTGGATAACATGGGTGATTTGCTGCACCCTGTTCACTCCCTTCCCGACTATGCCCCCCCCCCCTTCTCAATTACTGCCCCACCCCCACCCCCACCTCCCGTTCTCCCATTTCTTCAGCCTGGTTTGTGTAAAACATATAGATAACCTTTTGCTCCCTCTATTTTATCCCTACTACCTTCAGAATTTGAAAGAGAGTACTCCAGTCAACATTGTCAAAAGCTTTCTCTAAATCTACAAATGTTGTAAATGTAGGTTTGTATTTCTTCTGTCTACCATCTAAGATAAGTCATAGATTGAATGTTTTCCTACCTCAAGATCAGCTTCTACCTCCCTTTCCTGTCATTGTATAAATAAATTGTTTTAATATTTGGCATCCACAACTTACTAAACTGATGTTTCACCATATAGTGGAGATGTTGATTCACAGACAGGCACAACAAAAAGAGTGCTAAGCAAGTAAGTGTTCTGCCAAAATGCCTTCTTCTGATTTAGACAACACACACACACACACACACACACACACACACACACACACACACACACACACACACACAAAACTCACAGACATATGCATGTCTACAGTCTCTGGCTGCCAAGGCCAGATTGTGAGCAACAGCACATAATGGGAGGAGTAATCTGGGTGGTGAGGGTAAAGAAGAGGCTGAGTCTGGAGAGGGGGGCGGGCGGGGGTAGCAGGGTAGGGGTTGGGGATGGCAAAGTGCTGCCTGTGAGAGCATACACGGAGAAGCTGGGGAGTATCTTTCGTATCATGTGGACTTGTGTTTTTCTGCTACTGGTCACATTTATTTCTTTTATTTAACTTAACATACAACAATGCATCTCAAGCATATTTTGCTCATTATCAGTTGTTTATAAATACACATGGTAATTAAAGTGACAGTGTCCTTGTCTGAATTAATGTAGGACTATTTTGTTCACTGTTCTGTTGCTGGAGTGGCTATTGGGGCATTTGGGGGCAGGGGGCAGGCAATGGTTGGCCACATTGTCTTCCGCTGGTGTGGAGCTGTGTCTCATTGTTGTGATTGACACCACAGCCTGTGGGGGATGCAGATGTATCTGCATCAGTTGTTACGGTATATTAATCATGTGATATACACTAGATATGCATGCAATTGGGGAAAAAATTGCTGTAGTTTTCCATTGCTCTCAGCCATTCTCAGTACCAACATAGCAAGGATAGTATTACAAGTCCAGGGCAATTTATAATCCAAACTGTTGCCTCTGTAACTAATGAAAAGGCTGCTGCCACAAACAATTTGTTAGTGTGACCTCTCCAGAGACACTTTTCTGAGTAGTTGCACCTATGGCACAGCCAACTGCATTGTTGAGGCAGGTAAGCCAAGCCAAGCCAAGCGATGCCACCATGACAAGGAGTGTCCTGTTCTTGATGCAGTTTCAGTTTGATCAGAGTGTGGTCTATTGGTGAAGTTTACTGTGTAGTGTCACAAGGATGTCATTTTGATGCTGTTCGGTATGGTTGAATTCTTAGAGGTATTGAAGCGAGTCCCTCTCCCTCCCCCCCCCCCCCCCCCCCCTCTCTCTCTCTCTCTCTCTCTCTCTCTCTCTCTCTCTCTCACACACACACACACACACACACACACACACACACACACTGTGACATTGAATGTGCCAGAAAGTGTCATTTTAAATCTACATTCAACATAGACTAGTCCAATATGTATTGAGGGTAACCATTTCACAAAAGACTATATATCTGGCTTTGTTGATATAACAAAGTCCTGGTGCACACAAAATTGCTGTTGCAAAGGCTATAGTTGTCTGAGGATCTGCAGAGTACCTACAAACAGCCTATCATATTCTCAGAGCAGTCTGTCTATATGGCATATATCTCGTAATGTGTGTCCTGCTCAGAGCAGTGTAGAATCATATCCATTTATAGTGGAATCAGCAACATGGGATCCAAGTAAGAATGAATGGAAAAATGTGCATTTTCCAGATTAATCCTGCCTCCATTTGCAGAGTGATCCATGGTCCACATTTATCTAAACATAATGTGGTAGTTTGGACAATCACAGAAACATCATGGAAAGATGACAGTTTGGCAGTGGTGGGGGTCTTTGTTTAGGAGTGCATTCTTGCTCTACACTGTACTGCCTCAAAATATTCTCTGTCACTCTCAAGTTCAGTTTTACCTTTGTGACAGTACACAGTTACCCTTGTGTGTAAGTGGTCTTTATTTAGTGTTAACAGCATGGTCACAACCTGTGACTATTCAGTATCTTTTACACAAAAAGACTTACACAGCTATAGATTAAATTGACCTGCTTCCTGCTTGCTCAATGATTTTCCTCATACACATCCGTATAAATGAAAAATAATCTTACATGCTTAAAAGTGTAGTGTGTTGTATACAAATAAAATGAGACCATTCACAATCACGCCAAGATAATAGTAATCCCTGCCTCTGCCAAAATTATTTTAAATATTGTATAGCAGTGTAGTGATAAAAAACACTTCCCTTTTGTAATTTAAAATAATGACTTAATGTAATATTTTGTTTTGTTATCGCACATAACAAGATAACAAAGATGTAATGACGCACTAGTCAGAGATAATAATGATAGGAGGAAGTTAAACATATTGCTACATTCCTCATTATGTACATATGTTAATCACATCAAAAATTCTAATCTGACTGCATTTACTTTCTTGACTAAATTAAAACCTCTCTTTAAGCTATCAGATTCTATCTGTGAAATAGCTATTATCTCTTTTCTTTTAAGCTTTTATTAAAGGGATATTCTTGTTACTTTCTTTAATAGACCATTTCAGTTTATTGTACCAGAACCACGTTACTGTGTGGTCAGGGTGGAACAATGAAATAAAAACATCAGAACTTTCGTTTTGCATTGCTGTAAGGCATGGTGAAGTTTATTCTCTGTAGCTCGACACACACACTGTACACCATTTCCAATGTAGCCCCAATCCTAACTTGGCTTTAACAGTAAAAAAAAAGCCATCACCTCTGCAAATTAATTGATGCTGAACAATTTTCAACCTCTTCAGATGTTGGCTTCTAGCTAATTACTTTTCCCAATTATATGTTATAAGAGTGTGTGGAATCTTGATCCATCTCAAGAAACAAGTGTCTAATAATGCTGTACTTCAGGTTTTAATGGTTCTTTAAAACCACTCGTGAAGTTCAGAATGTGACTGACAAAATCTTATGTGTAAGAAATAACATTGTCTGTCAGGAACTCAAGCTATCCGGTATCTAAACAGTAGTCACTGTTACAACCATAAATATACTGTTGAGTCTCATCATGACCTATCATGAGCACTCAAGGCAATTTCGCAAAATTCTTCCCAACAATAAATAGAAGACAACATCTCAATAAATGTGACTCTGCACAGGCAAAACTACTTTGTACCAGTATTCAAGTCAGAAATACTTCCAATAAAAATCTCTACATTGTACTCCATTATTAATACAGATTGAGTTGTTCCAGATTAAATGATCAGTCTTTGACCAGCAAAGGCTCTCAACCTAATTTCTCTTTCTTTTGCGTGACCCTTAACCTACCAATTAGTCAAGTCAGATTAATTCCGCACTCCATAAATTAACAGAATATACTGATTGACTGAATGGCACTAATTTTTTTAGTCTGTGTATTCCCTTAATATGACCTGATAATTTCCCCATTAAGTTTGTTAGTTAGTTTGTCAGTTAGTCAGTTTCATGTTCTGTCGATCATTTGTACTTTTAATCATAACGTGAAACAGGTGAATTTACATTCACATTACACAGTCATATGTGAATACAGCTATATGCTGATCATATATATTTTTAAAAAGAGTGTTGTTGCTAGTTAATAATTCATACCTATCACATTTTACAAACTAAAGAGTCAGAAATTCTTTTATGGAATAGAAGAAATTGTCAAGGAGAGACTTTTTCACTTTGTTTTAAAATTTAAATTTGCTGTCTGTCAAACATTTATATCAGTGGTTGAAGTTATCAAAAATTTTTGGGCTGCATTGTGCACCCGTTTTTGTGCTATAGATAACCCTAATGTGGTATAATGTAAGTCATTTCCTTCTGGTATTGTAACTGTGTACATCATTATTCCTTTTGAACAGTAGTCAAACTACTAACTACTTAAACAGATGTCTAAAAAACCAAACATTTGTAAATCAGTAGTTATATCTAAATATTATTCACCACCTACGGTGACTAATTTCTGCATATTACCAGCCACGCCACTTTGGCATGTTACAGAGCTTCCTCCTTGTACAACCTTATTGGCAATCAACACTCACTTATACATTGTATTTCTATCAATTGAAACATAAACTGTGCCGTACTCAGTCGAGATATTTAATACATTGGTAATTGTGTCTCATAGATGTTACCAGGTAAACTGTAAGTCATCCTGATCTTAATCAAAACAAACACATAAAACTTAACTGGAGAAGATTTAGATGTCATTCTGTACTTATAATAAATCAAAGGCTTTCTTCTACTTGAGAGATAATATGATATCCTTACACTCCATAATAGATCTATTAATTTTTCACCCACCGTTATAGGTTTCATTCTTTGCACAGAAAAATCTCAACAAAAGTTAAACAGTCATCCAGTAACTAACAAGAAAAATATATAAAATTTGTGCTAATAGGGATCCAGAGGCCACACATCTTCCTTCCTTAAACAGGCAATATTCTGAATAATCTTTCATTACAATCGGGTGTCCCTCTATGATTTTTTGCCCTCACGCTTCCCTCCAGTACTAAATTGGCGGTCCCTTGACGCCTCATAATGTGTCCTACCAACCGACCCCTTTTTTTAGTCAAGTTGTGCCACGAATTCATCTTCTCCCCAATTCTGTTCAGTACCTCCTCATTAGTTATGTGATTTACCCATTTAATCTTCACCATTCTTCTGTAGCACCACATTTCAAAAGGTTCTATTCTCTTCTTGCCTAACTGTTTATCGTCCATGTTTCATTTCCATACATAGCTACACTCCTTCAGAAAAGACTTCTTGACACTTAAATCTACACTCAGTGTTAACAAATTTCTCTTCTTCAGAAATGATTGCTTGCCATTGGCAGTATGCACATTATATCTTATCTACTTCAACCGTCATCAGTTATTTTGTTACCCAGATATCAAAACTACAAATTTCTTTTCTTCAGAAACACTTTTCTTGCCATCGCCAGTCTACATTTTACATCTTCTCTATTTCAATTGTCATCTGCTGTTTTGCTACCCAAATAGCAAAACTCATCTACTACTTTAAGTGTCTCATTTGCTAATCTGATTCCCTCAACATCATCTGATTTAATTTGCCTACATTCCATTATCTTCGTTTTACTGTTGTTGATGTTCATCTTATATCCTCCTTTCAAGACATTGTCTACTCCGTTCAACTGTTCTTCCAAGTCCTGTGGTGTCTGTGACAGATTTACCTCAAAGTTTTTATTTCTTCTCTCTGAACTCTAATTACTACTCCAAATTTTTCTTTTGTTTTCTTTACTGCCTGCTCAGTATACAGATTGAATAACATCGGAGATAGGCTGTAACCTTGTCTCACTCCCTTCTCAACCATTGCTTCCCTTTCCTGCCCCCCAACTCTTATAACTGCCATCAAGGTTTCCGTAAAAATTGTAAATAGCCTTCTGCTCCCTGTTTTTTACCCCTGTCACCTTTCGAAATTGAAAAAGAGTATCCCAATCTACATTGTCTAAAGTTTTCTTGAAGTCTACAAATGCTGTGAACGTAGGTTTGCCGTTCCTTAACCTATCTTCTGTGAGAAGTCGTAGGGTTAGTATTGCCTCATGTGTTCCTGTGTTTCTCCAGAATTCAAACTGATCTTCCCGATGTCGATTTCTCTCAGTTTTTGCATTCGTCTGTAAAGAATTTGTATTATTATTTTGCAACCATGGCTTATTAAACTGATAGTTTGGTGATTTTCACACCTGTCAGCACCTGCTTTCTTTGGAACTGGTATTATTATATTCTTCTTGAAGTCTGAAGGTATTTAACTTGACTCATACGCCTTGCTCACCAGATGGAAGAGTTTTGTCATGGCTGCCCCAAGGGAGTAGTCCTAACGGAATGCTGTCTATTTCCAAGGCCTTGTTTTGACCTAGGTCTTTCAGTGCTCCATCAAATTTTTCACGCAGTATTGTATCTCTCAACTCGTCTTCATCTATGTCCTCTTCCATTTCCATAATATTGCCCTCAAGTACATATCCCATGTATAGACCCTGTATATAATCCTTCCACCTTTCTGCTTTCTCTTGTGTACTTGGGACTGATTTTCCATCTGAACTATTAATTTTCGTACAGGTTGTTCTCTTTTCTCCAAAGATCACTTTAATTTTCATGTAGGCAACGTCTATCATACCTCTAGTGATATATGCTTCTGCATCCTTGCATTTCTCCTCTAACCATTCATGCTTAGCTATTTTGCACTTACTGTCGATCTCATTTGTGAGATGTTTGTATTCCCTTTTGTCTCTTCATTTACTGAATTTTTGTATTTTTTCCTTTCATCAATTAAATGCCATATCTCTTGTATTACCAAAGGATTTCCACTAGCCCTTGTCTTTTTACCTACTTGATCCTCTGCTGCCTTCAGTATTTCATCTTTCAAAGCTATCCATTTTTGATCTACTGTATTCTTTTCCCCCGTTCTTGTCAATTGTTCCCTAATGCTCCATCTGAAACTTTCTACAACATCTTGTTTCTTTCATGTTATCCAGGACCCATCTCTTAAATTCATACCTTTTTGCAGTTTGTTCAGTTTTAATCTACAGTTCATAACCAATAAATTGTGGTCAGAGTCCACATCTGCCCCTGGGAATGTCTTGCAGTTCAGAACCTAGTTCCTAAATCTTTGTGTAACCATTATACAATCAATCTGAAACCTTTCACAGTCTCCAGGTCTCTTTCCATGTTTATATAGCCTTCTTTCCTGATTCTTAACGAAGTGTTAGCTTTCATTAAATTACAGTCTCTGTAAAACTGAACCGGGGAGCTACCTTTTTCATTCCTGTCCCCCAGTTCGTATTCACCTACGACTTTTCCTTCTCTTCCTTTTCCTACTATTGAATGTCAGTCCACCTGAACTATTAAATTTTTGTCTCCCTTAACTATCTGAGTAATTTATTTTATCTCATGATACATTTCTTCAATCTCTCTTTCATCTGCGGAGCTGATTGGCATATATACTTGTACTACTGTGATAGGTGTGGGCATCATGTCTAGGCTCCGATAATGCATTCTCTATGCTGTTCATAATAGCTTACCTGCATACTTTTTTTTTCATTATTAAACCTACTCATGCATTAGCCCTATTTGACTTTGTATTTATAACCCTGTATTTACTTGACCAGGGATCCTGTTCCTCCTGCCACTGAACTTGACTAATTCCCACTATATCTAACTTTAACTTATCTATTTCCCTTTTTAAATTTTCTGATGTACCTGCCCCATCAAGAGGTCTGACATTCCATACTCTGATCCATAGAATGCCAGTTTTGTTCCTCCTGATAAAGACGACCTCCTGACAAACAAAACTCCCCATCACAACGCCATCAGATTTAATGATAAGATGGCCCATCAAGAACTGAACACCAATAAAACATGAAAACAGGAAGGAGGTGAACTGAACTGTGAAAAAGAAGCAAAATAAAAAATGAACGATCCAAGCTGAACATGTGCAATATCGAGAGAAACTGAACAGCCGTGGCATCGTGGTTGAGTGGTCATGATGTGGGACTGTAACCCAGATGAGCCATGTTCAAAACTCCCTCGTGCCATTTATTTGCATTTTATTTATTTATTTACTTTTTCTCACGTCAATATGAACTGTTCGACTGGTCATTGAAATGTTTGTAGTCTTTCTGTAGCCTTGGCAGCTGTCATACTATACATGGGTTATAGAATATGTCTCATGTGGTAAGAATACATTACCATTGCAAGCAAATGTTACGAATAGTGAGAGCAGGCAAGTTACCACATAGATAACTCACAGAAATGAAAACAATAAATAAACAGGTCTGAACATTGTTACAACAAAGAACCCGTGTAATTGTGAAACTGTTGTGTTCATTTGTTGCAGCATATGTGACAGACTATTATGTATTCACCATTTCCTTGGGAATGATCACTTTCATACAAACACTAAATTGGGCAGGGAGGCATATCTTATCCACTTAGCAGGGGTACAGATTAGGTGCATTGATAAGAGATCCCTATCATATGACACATGTCCTGTGGCTAATGCCCTGTATGACACATCAGACGTGTTTTCCAGTGGAGGATTCGGTTGACTTGTTGTCTTGTCATCAAGTTTTCACTGCTAATAGAGTAGTTGTGCAGAATCAAGTGTCACTGTAGGACTGAACCTTACACCTCACTGTTGCAAATGCCACAGAGACAAATTTGAGTAAATCGCCAGGACATCTCTGCTCTTTGTTGCTGATCTATATTGCAATTCTTGTCCTTGGATTGTTCACAGTTCAGTACACACTCTTCCTGTTTTCATGCTTGATCTGTGTTCAGTTTTTGACGGGGCTGTCCACTGGGCCCTCTTACCACTAAATCGGACAGGGTACGATGGTGAGTTTTGCTTGTGAGTGGTCCCCACCCAGAGATTTGAATGGGGGACTATTTTACCCAGGAAGCTGCCATCATCATTTAACCATACAGTAGAGCCACGTGTCCTTGGGAAAAATTACGGCAGTAGTTTCCTCTTGCATTCAGCCGTTCACAGTACCAGCACAGCAAAGCTGTCTTGGTTGATGTTACAAGGCCAGTCATCCAGACTGTTGCCCCTGTAACTACTGGAAAGGCTGTTGCCCCTCTTCAGGAACCATATGTTTGTCTGTCCTGTGAACAGACACCCTTCCTTAATTTTCAGTGTGATGCCTTGCCATTTTTTTTTTCCTCCAGGTACAGTTGTACAATTTCAGCCTTAGGCCATTTTCACGTATTTTATGGATGATTTTTAGCAGTAAATTACACCGTGTATGTCATTGCTCGTGTGACTCCAGGTTATGGTCGTAAAATAAATCCGAGATGTTTTATGGTATTTTAGGAGCACATTACTTTTGAGCAAAGCTTTGCAACAACTACTTGAAAATAATGTGCTCCTAAAATAGTGTAAAACATCTCGGATTTATTTTATGAGCATAACATGGAGTCATAGGAGCAACAACATACATGGCATAATTTACTTCTGAAAAATCATCCATAAAATACTTGAAACTGGCCTAAGGCTGAAATTGTACAATAGTACAATAATAAAGAGAATGGTAGCTGAAAGAGTCACGAAATCTTTCAAAAAAGATACCCCTCCATTGTGGTTGCACCTATGGTATAGCTATGTGCATCGCTGAGGCATGCAAGACTTCCCACCAATGACAAGGTCCATGATTCATTGGAGGGGGGGGGGGGGGGAAGGGGGGGGGGACATTATAAGTATACAAAACTAACTGATGAAACAAATAGCTATGAGCACTCTATCTTGTTGTACCCATGACTTTGATAAGTATATCTAGCAACATTGCAGATACACCTATCAAACCATCACCAAACTTAATACATCTTGTAGGCATGAGGCCTCCTTCCTTCTACCTCAAACTTCTTTCTAACTCTCTTCCTTTTTGTCGTTGAAGCCTAACTTATCCTTCTTTTCTTACAATTACAGAACCACGTAGCTGTAAACAATCTGTATCATCTAATTCTTTCACTCTAAGAGCTACAGATTCTTGAACAACGTTCTTTATTGTTGTAACTTTTCTGTCATAAGAATTTGGGTTCTATCTCTACTTGAGCCCCTGACATGGTTTTAATGCTCATGTTCTTGTTCATCTGAAACAACTCATTCGATGTTCCACTTTTCATCACGTTCTCTCTTACTGGTTCCGAGTTGCATGTAGGTCAATACAGTAAATTGAGTATATATTTAATTTGCTGTTTTTCACAGCATTTATGTCACCTGCAAAGGAAAAAAAACAACATAGTGTCTCGTAATGTGACTGATGAAACATACACAAGCAGAAGCAAGGCATCAAAGATGGAATATTGGGGCCGTACATGCATAATTACTTCTGAAACAAATGGTAACTGATAATTAGAGTTATTCCTATCAACATTTTTTTCCTGTTGCAAAGATATGATTTGATTCTTATCTTGCATAACTTCAGCTGCTTTCTATGTTTTATGAGGCTGGTTAAATAAAAATGCTGTATGCAGTAGAATTAAAGAAAATAGAACTAATTATTTTTAGAATTGAGTTACATTTGTGGTTCATTTATGGAATTTTGAAATATTTTGCACTCTGTGAAATATCATGTGAAATAAATTGTGTGCTAAATATAACATTGGTTTTTACAGGTACCATTTACAAGCATTTCGTCATTTATATGTACTGGCTGTAGAACCACGGTTGCTGATGCCTCGAGATATTGACCAAGGCACCTTGTGCTATGCACATGTGAATGTTGTTTACCTGGACACCATCCACTACCAAGGGCAAAGTGTTCGATTAAGAGCACCGTGCATGTTACCAGAACTAAATTTATTGAAAGAGGTATGTGGGGCAAATAGTTTTATTTTCAGTTTGTTAGCTATAGAGAACATTTCAAATCTGACTGCCTTGTATAGTAGAAATTAGGTTAGATGTACTTGTAGAATAGCAAGATTGATGATTTGAGAGACCTTACTAAGGACCTCTAACCAGAACAAAAAATGAAAAAGAAAGTTAATGTATGTTTTTTGTTGCACTGGATTTTGAGTAAGAATTATTAACTTACGATGTCCACTTGTTATAGGTCCGAGTGGAGGATGATCGCTATTGGTCTGTGACTTTTCATAGGGACAAGAACTGGGATAATTTAAGGTAGATATTTATTTATTGTATAATAGACTTGAAATACAGTTGTGTAATTAATCTTCCACTACCCCTTCTACCACACTATATAACTTAAATGTATCAAAATGTCTTGCTTTTTGGGCTGTTAAACAGGTTTTTCTAAGCTCCTTAAAGAATACATTCTTAGTGCAAAATAACTGTAAATAAACATAGTGTTGCATTTATTACACAGAAAAAGGTGCAAAAGTCATGCAGTGTAGTACATGGTGACACGCGGGAGACGGACGGTTTTGAACTGCATAGTACTGAGGGCGCGGTAGTGGGAGGTGGTCGTGGTGGGGATAGTTCTGATCCACACAAGACGCCATTTAATTTACTCAGTCACTATGGAGCAGTGGGACTTGCAACATCGAGTGTTTGTCTATGACAGTTTCGTGAAAAGTGGTGAGTCTATTATTGCTATGCAGCGATTGTTTCGTGCGCAGTTTAATGTCGGCCAACATGGAGCTGTTCCAAGCCATAACACAATCCTCAGATGGGTGGAAAACTTCAGATCAACTGGAAACATACTGGATAAGAAGCATCCTGTCCCGAGACGCAGAGTAACAACACCAGAAAATGTTGAAAGGGTAAGGCAAGCGGCAGTCAAAAGACCAGGACGGTCAGCTAGACATCATGCTAGTGAGTTACGAATCAATCTTGAATCGGTTAGACGAATTTTGCATAAAGAATTAAAATTCTGTCCCTACAAAATGCTCATTGTCCGACAACTTACCGAGCGAGGTGGCGCAGTGGTTAGACACTGGACTCACATTCGGGAGGACGACGGTTCAATCCCGCGTCCGGCCATCCTGATTTAGGTTTTCCGTGATTTCCCTAAATCGCTCCAGGCAAATGCCGGGATGGTTCCTTTGAAAGGGCACGGCTGACTTCCTTCCCCATCCTTCCCTAACCTGATGAGACCGATGACCTCGTTGTCTGGTCTCCTGCCCCAAACAACCCAACCCCAACCCAACCCCTCCAACAACTTAAAGAAACTGATTTTGCTGTATTAGAAGACTTCGCTTACAGAATGCAAGTTATTTTGGGATCGAATGAAAATGAAATTTCATTGATGAGCGATGAAGCTCATTTTCATTTAAACGAGACCGTGAATAAGCAAAACCTACATTACTAGGCTCCAGAGCATGCACACCTTATCCACCAGCGTCCTCTACACTCAGAAAAAGTAACAGTCTGGTGTGCTCTTGGCTCTGTTGGCTTTATTGGACCTTATTTTTTTGAAGAGAATGGGGCCACAGTTACTTTTAATTGAGTTCATTACATTCATATGCGTTTGGTTCCAGCAGGATGGGGCAACATTGCACACCGCAAACACTTCATTGACAGTTCTTAGATGCATGTATCCTGGCCGTATTATCTCACGTTTTGGCAATGTTCCTTGGCTTCCCAGGTCTCCCAACTTGTCAGTATGTGACTTTTTTTGGTGGGGTACCTTAAGAACTGTGTCTACAACCACAAACCACGAAATTTGGATGAGTTGACAAATGCAATCATTCAAGAAATTGCTGCCAGCCCTGCAGAGATTTTAGTCCATGTGATGGAGGATTTTGAGAAGAGACTTGCGTCCTGTATTCGAAATGATGGACATCACCTTGGCGACATTATTTTTCACAAATTACTTTGTTAACTAAAATGGCAAATAATGAGCTTTGATTTTGGGTAAATAAACATGCGTTAATTTTAAAGTTGGATGAGTATTATTTCATTAAAAACCGTCCATCTCCTGTGTGTCACTAAGTACATCTTACTTGCAATTGGCAATTCATAACTCCCTAACTAAACACATTTTCAAGTTAAGGTCTTACAAATATACATATAAAAATATAACCCACAGTCATTATCATTAAATGGAAGGAAGTGAGTTTGAAAGCTACCTTCAGGAACATTTTTTTAATGCACTATCAAATTTCAAGTCTTTTGGCCCCATTTATAGGTGTGGCAAATTCTCAGTTTCAGGTAATTTTTGTTCTTACATTAATGTTGTACAAACATAAACCAGTTTATACAATAAATAGTTAATTAGATAGATGAACAAACAAAAGCAGCATACTAAACACTCTGCTTCATTTAGTGGCATTTTCTATATTCTGTTACACATCTTGCTCAATCGGTCACCACAATACAGTCCACAAAAGACAAATATACAAGTTCGGTGAAGTGTACACAGAATCATGTCAAAGATATATAAATTATTCAGATGTTGGCTATTTTCAGCAAAAATGCAGTTTAAACATGCAGAGCATAGTGTATTTACTTATCCAGTCAACCTAAGAAACTATTAACATACCAATGCAGATGATGCTACTGCAAGTAAGAGATTAGACTATATGTCTGTAAAACCGCAGGACAAATTACAGCTTTCTTATGTCATACGCTTGTTTGAATAATTGCAGGTAAATTTCAATTTCTTCTAGCAAATCTTTTTTTTACCTTGCAGGAATAATTTATTTTCCCTTCTATACTCCCAAGGGGAATAGGTGCCTAAGTGGTGTGCTAGTTAAGAAAAATGACAATAAATGCCGGGGTGTGCTGGAAGATATGTGTGGGATGGTTCTAACATACTAACCTATAAGCTGACAACTACAGTAAAATTCAATGAGCTAATACCTCTTAATCAAGGAGGGTACTCGCTCATGGTGGAGATTCTGGGTTGGGTGGACCATGACTGGCTTACAGCCTTTGTTTGATGTTATCTGACGGCACAGGAAAACCTACTTCAATGGCATGCTTGGCGACAAAGGGGCACTAAAATGGCCTGGGATGGAATAGAACTAAATCTGTCTGGTTTCCTGGCACGCACTGCACTTCACTGCACTTTTTGTGCTACTCTGCATGCAGTACTCCGATTGCTGATACTGGGAGGATGAACCAGGTGTCCACATCATGCTTTGATCCAGTAGTACTCATCTTGTTAAATGAACTGCGACAGTACACTGACACCGAGTGCGGAATAAGAATCCTGTGGTTCGTGCACACCCCGGCAAAATGTGGCAGACGAAGACGCGAGCCACATGCTGTTGCACGGCACGAGTGAGCTGCTGAGAGCACGGCAGGGGTTGTTGCCTCATCAGAACGAAACAAGAGACTGCTCGAGTGATAGTTCCGTGTGCCTTGTATCTGGCAAGTGTGGATGCCTAAATTCTCCCTCCGGTAAAGCTGACCAGCGAGAGTGTTGGGGGGCTGGTTTCTGGTCTACACAGCCCCCTTCTCTGCTGCTACAGATGGAGGCAATGGAAGGAGTCGCTACACAGTTCCCCCCTTTCGAGAGAAAAACAAAGGTGTCAACCACACAGAGGGGTGTTTGAAGCTGACTAACAGTGCTTGCTGGGGGGCATGCATGAGTTGGTACTGCTGTGCTCATGTTCGCGCTGTGGTTTCCGATGAGAGGATGGGCATGGGCAGCTCCTACACATGGCGCTGGTAGCGTGTGAAGTAGCATCACTGCTCCAATGGTGCAGATGCTAGTGGCGATGGTGATGACACTCTGTTGAGAGTGGCGGGCACATTTGGGGCAGGGTGCTGCTGATGTTGGCTGGAGGCTGCGGAAAGGGTAGTGCGGTGATGACATCATGGTCCCAGGTACTGAGGGGTGTTACTCTTGTATTCGGTTAGTGGTAGACCAGAGACAGTGTCAGCTGGTGGTTTGGACATGCCATCGTGGGGCGGTGTCGATAGTGGTACATCAGGGACAGCAGAAGGTGTTGGCATGTGTTGTATCGAGTACGGTGTTGATGGTGTTGTGGCTGGATCTGGTGGTAAGTGGGGTAACTCCACCTCGATGGTGCTGTGCTCATTGGCTGGAGGGGCCTCTACGACTTACGCCGGCTTGAGCCTGTCCGTGGAGATGGATGCTGTGACCGCAATCAGATGAATGGAGAACGTTTTGTCCCCAAGGAGTGGAGTGGGCCTGAATACTGAGAGTGGAGCGGCAGTTGGTAAGCATCAACCTGAAGCATGACGTGTGCGTGCTGTGAGGTCATGGTGGATGAAGGTATGGTGCTC